>NC_056745.1:279851199-280013699 GCF_019279795.1 Protopterus annectens
TCTTGTGTGAACTTTCACCCTTTCCACTGATTCACAAGTTATTTCTGAAGGTTCAGAAAGAAATGCAAGAAATCATTGTGGTGACCCCTTATTGGCTCAGGCAGTATTAGTTCTTTCTTCTAAAGGTATTGGCTAATGGTAATTGCCTCAGACATATTCACAGTCTGGATTTGCTCATATGGTCTCTGGGTGATTGTTGCATCCTAGTTTGCAGCTACTACAACTGACAGTTTGGATGATTCAATCTTAACTCTTCTTAGCTCTGTTTAGATACTTCTTTCATGAGAGTGTGCAGCAGGTGTTAAAGGAGGCCAGAAAACCTGCTACTAGAAAATCTTAATTTACAACTGGATATAGTTTTATAAGTGGTATGTAAATGGGAACAGCGGATCAGAGGGTCCCTTGAAGTTAACATCCCTTTGGTCTTGAAATATCTGTGTGAGCTACTTTTATCATATGTATCCATTAAGGTGCATTTAGCGGCCATCTCTGCCAATGGATCTCCTTTCTTCTACTCTTTTGTTAAAACTGTTTGTAGTAGAAGTATTGCATATTGGACCCCCCTTGCAAGCAAATTCCTGCTTTGTGGGATCTCAACTATGTTCTGGAAAAAATTACCTTACCACCTTTTGAACTGGCAGCTCAAGCTGATCTGAAGTTCTTAATGTGGAAAACTTTGCTTATTGCTCCAACTTCTGCAGGCTGAGTTTTTGAACTGCATGTCCTGATGTTGGGCCAACCTTACCTAATTTTCTACAGGGGTAGGGTTGTATTTTGCACTAAACTCTCTTTCATGCTGAAAGTGGTCTCAGAATTCACTCTAAATCAACCTATTAATCTCCTTGTGTTCTTTCCAGTACTTAAGAATAAGGGAGAGAGGATACTTTATACCTTGGATGTGCATAGCAGCTGAGGCAATACCTCGACAGAGAAAAACCCTTCAGGAAAGTTGAAAGGCCTTTTATTTCCTACACAGGGTAAGAGAAGGGTCAAGCCATCTATGAGCTAATCATTGCTCGTTGGCTGTTCTCTGGCATGTTTTTTTGTAGCACCCACCATGACAGGACAAATCCATGCAAGGCAAAGACGCATTCCGCCAGGGCCTTTTCCTCTACAAGGGCATGTTGGAAGGGACTGGAATCTGGAAGTATTCTGAATATGATGCTGAACTACTTTTCTCCATACCTTGTCGAAACACTACAAGCTGTATACCTTTTCTAAATCTAGAGCAGACATCTCTAGGACCATTCTCCTGGGGCTTATGGATGGTTATTCTTCCTCTTTCCAGGTTGGGTAAGCTTTGGGAACCTACCCATATGCCAGTAAGTTAATATGTTTGTTGAACATAGTATAGTTGTGCAAGTGCTACTTTCCTACCTATAACAGTGGATGTTTTTAGAGCATACTGCCTTACTGGCAGTAACCACCCACCACCCCCATCTTTGGATCTACAAAGTTTGGTGTTGGAGTTGCCATTGAATTATGCTCTGTGACCTTTATTGTTGTGTATGTGTGTGTGTGTGTGTTTTTTGGTTCAGAACAGTAGATGTTCCCAAACACTTATATTTTCATCTTCTCTTCCTGCTGGACCCTAGAAAACTGAAATGGTCCTGTCTGTGGGTCTGAAAGGCAGTCTGTGTACTGCTGGGTGATTGGTCCATCACACCCACAGGCAGACAAACAGTGCTGCCAGAGGAAGAGTAGCCAAGCACTGCGACCCATATGCCAATAAGGCATTGTTCTATGAACATCTGCTGTTACAGGTAAGTAGCACTAATGCAACTGTACTTTTCCCCTTTGTAGCTGTCATCATATTAGTCCCAATATTTTACAGTCTGTAACTTTGTGTCAAACATTCACAGGTGTCTGCATGTCCAGGGGATATGGTGGATGCCAGAGGCCAAGACAGATTAATTCCTGCTGAGGATGATGTACCCCAGCAAGTAACTAGGATTCATGGGTGGTGCCTGTTAGACAGAGGGTCTCCTGACCACTGATTATAGGACCACGTGCATTAGACAGTGATCCATGAACAATACATGCCATTAGGGGCTGCAACTGGACATTACAGCAGTGTCCTAAGAGTGTTACCAGCTTGCTTCACATTGCAAGACAAAGAGCACATTCCATAGCAGCTGAGTGGTCAGCTACAGTGGAGGGGAGGAGCAGCAGGATGACAAAGACAGTGGAGTTGTTGGTGTTTTTATAGTTTAATGACTTTTTTTGGATATTCCCAGAGGTGTGGACACGGGCATAAGGATGGATCCATCCCCTTATGTCTCAGCAGATAATGCAGTAGTTCTACAGCATATTCAGCAGATTTCTGTACAGCAACACTACATGTGGAGACTGTTGGCTGACCTCAACATATATTGTCTCTGTTTTATTATAAGACTGTCAGGTATCTAGCTATGTCAGAATGGCAGCAGAGGTGGGTTTTTGAATTTTGTTACTTACATCATGCGTGGACGGTCCTTGCTTGCATACCACAGCTTTTGTTAATTGTGGTGTGCCTTTTACTGTGAATTTACAGAGCAGGGCACTGCTACAGTGTTTCATGTAGAAGCTGAAGTAGGGCAAGAGGCTGATTTTGGCACTTTTGCAAGGAATAACAATGATGTTGACAATGATGGGACTCAGATTTGTGTCACAGTCTGTTAGCAGAGTGGCACTGTATAACTCCATTCTGAGTAAGCTTCCCCCCCAGTACAGTGTGAGGATGTGGCTTTGCCTCAAGATAAAGATGAGGCTGTACAGTTGAAATGTTCACCATCGTCAGTGGGGAGGAGGTCCTGTAGCTGCTGCTACAGAGGAGCAGACTGCATCTAATGTAGATCTAGCCACTGTTGTGCAGCCTCACAATGGTGCCTGACACCATCACATGCCAAATTTGGCCATTAATATGCAAGCAGCACTCAAGATTGATCAGCGGATGTGCCATTGTATCATCCAGGTACAGTCTTCTGCTATTCTATCCATCGTGTAGGTAACTGCTATGTGATGCAGCATTCATAGGAATGTCACCCAGCACCACCAGCAGCTCCATGAAGACATAGAGTCCAGGAACAGTCATCATTGGTGTTACTAGTTCTGTGGTGCTATACACAGATTCCCCATCCAACTTTATGCAGAGGATTGCCATTGTCACCATCACTGACCATATTGAAAATGTTGTCTGGGATTGGAATAGGCTGCATACCAAGTTGCTTGTGCCTAGATGTGTAAGAAGCTCTTCCACAACTTGTCGTGAACAGCCAGTACATGAGACCTCCAATGAAAGAACAACTTACAAGTGGACTAAATCCATGTCGCAGTCCTGCAGTTGCACAGCATCCTTGCCAAGTCCTAGTACAACAGACCAGCAGAGTGTCCACAAGTCATAGCAAGGTAATGTCACCATGTCCCATTACAGGAGAAAATCATTTTTGGCACAGAGTGTTTCATAGTTCAATACGCAGTCTCTGCCTTCTTTTATATATCTCTCAGCTATTGTGTGTAGACTGTCATGTGTCATATTTTCCCCTAACCATCTATTCACATGCCAGATCTGAATACTCAACCCTCTTTTCTGTTTAGCATCATCATGTTCATAGGTGTATGCCAGGCTAACAACCATCAGAGCTTTTATAAGACCAGCCATGCATTCCAACCCAGCTGTGTCCCTAAGTATCATGGCCATTTATTCAGAGGGAGTATGTTAGGAGGTTTCTAGAGGTTCTGCCTCTGTCTGAGACATGGAGGCTAGAGCGGGGGTGAATTTCCATTTTCCCATCCACTGGTCAAGGTTATGCTTGATTAGGGTTAGGGATGGACTCTGCTTCACATGGCTGGGGAGCCTGTTTCGGAGCATGGGGATCCTCTGAAAAACATCTGTTTCTCCAACATGTCTTATGTATGTCACAAGTGAAATTTAAATCCTTGGATCGTGTGGTTCTGATGCTGTTTATTTTGCAGATGTGCAAATGTCCATCAGAGATGGATCTAAAGATGCTGTGTATACCTGGCATAGATTGCTACTAAGTAATCTGTAGGAGACCGAGTATAGAGATAGGACGTTAAGGCCATCAGTATCGGACAATGTGGATTCTTCTGGTAAGAAAACTGTATGGACATTCCAAATGTTGCATATGTCTGGTCAGTTACATGCCAAAGGGGGGGCATTATACTCAGTAATGGGTCTGATAAGGGTCAAATAAAGTGGCACTATGACTTCCTTGGACCTGGATGCCTTGTCCTTACTTATATGCTGGGTAATAGAGAATTATTTTTTTACTATGTTTATTCTGTTTGACAACACATTGCAAATATATACTTGTTAGAGTCTATACAGCTGAACTAGATCTTGCCACTTTGCCTCCACTTCATGGCTGCTTGCTACTGCTGTTCTACCATATTCTGATTGGATAATGATGTTGGTGCATGATCCTTGCCAGTTAAGTGTATGCACAGTCCAGCCATGCACGTACCCTATGCTGCCCTTCATCTGTCCCTACAAGCATACTCTATAGCATGCAGTATGCTAACATCCTGAAAGCATAGCAGGGTCATACTAGAATGCCCCCCTCCCCCAGATATGTTGAAACAGTGGAAGTGGGCTTTGAATAGGCGAAATGTATACTGTACAGTATTACTGGCTTGTGCTTTGTGGTATTATACATGAGTCAGCTCTTCTATGGAGGTTCTGTATGGGTACTGTAATCACAATATATTTTAATGTTAGTCATAGTGCCTATACTTACCAACTAGCTGTCCCTGTTGAATTTCACTATGGTGAAGGAGTTGAATCTGATATTGTAAATTTTCATTCTGTCCTCAACTGATGGGCTCATATCCAATCCTCAGATCTGACTCTGTCGTTACTAAAGCTCGTGGTAACCAAAAGCTCTCAAGCTTTTCCCTTACCCTTAATGCACCAACCCTAAGCTACCCCAGGTGTCATTTGCTGCCTTTCATAAAAAAACATGGTCAGCTTAGCTCTGGAGCATTCACAGATAAGTGATAGTGTTTTTCTAAATCTTCTAAACCTTTATATTCGTTTCATATAATGTAGTATATTTTATATATATTTTCAAATTTCTTTCTCATTCCTTACCCTCATATGATAGCGCATTTCTTCAATTACCATAGTTAGTAATTTTCTTTTTATCCTTTTACCTTTCTACACTCTGGTTTAGTCCTTTCTTACCATCGCTAGTAATTTTTTTCCCTGCCTTCTATCCTCCTATACAAAAAAAAAGTCTTTTACTTAACTTTTTCTTAATTACAGTCGGTAGTGTAATGGCGGAAAAAGTCCCATCCGCATCCGGGTTTTTAAAGTGTGTCAAGTTTGGACACAAGCTACAGTTGTCAGATGCCCACATACTTTGTGTTTATTAAGTAAGGCCACAACATCTGCAAGAGGATTGCTCCATTTGCCAAAATTTAAATCCTAGAGCTCTAGTAGAGGGAAAAAATAAATAAACTTATCTTAAAAGGATTACCATCTTCCTTTGGGAGAGCGATATCTGGGGCTCAGTCTTCCAAAGGAAAACTGAAGCAGTTAAGCCTTTGTCTCCGAAGCCTTTCACCTCATCCACCTTAGTTTTGGAGCCATCTAGAAAAAGGTTTAAGTTGGATCTGAAAAGATCCCAAAGTTCTTTGTCCTCGGATCTGAGAAAGAAAAAAATAATGGATCCGTCTGTCTCGGACATGACAAAAAAGCCATCAGATCTGACTGCCTCGAGTCCTGTAGTTCTTCCCAGGACCAGATATTTACCGTCTATTGATCCTGTGCCTTCCAAGGTGCCCTCTCTTGTCTCTATTTGTTTATCCAGATGTCTGACAGAGGAAGATGAGGAAGAATGATGTAGAAGTTCCTCTCAGCTCTTAGATTCAGATGGATGTCTTGCCGGCCCCTACCCCCTCGGGTCAGCGGGCCTATCCATCAATCACAACCCCACTTCAACTTCCTCCTGTGATTCTCTTCAGTTGCTTCAGACTCCCTGGATCTGAGCCTTCTGGGTCCGTCTGGCTCAGATCTGAAGATAACATTATCTTTGGATCCAAAGGTTACTCTGAGTGCTCTGGTTCAGATTTTTTTTGATCTGGATGACTCTCGAAGCTGAAGCTACCCTGTGGGGAAGGAGTCGACTCCAAAGTTGCTGGAGCCATTTCTGCCCTGTGGAGCTTTGGCACTGGATAGCTTGGCTCCGAATTCCTCCTTGGGAATTGGAGCAGGGCAGGGCAGTGGTCCAGAAGCTTATCTTCTTGGCGCCGGGGTCTTCTCTCTCTCTCTCTCTGTGTCCGGGATGATCAGCCTTCAAGGTTGTGAAAAGGGTGTTCTCTGCGGCGACAGGACGGATGGATCTAACCCCCTTGGATCTTCAACCCTCTACCCTGATATCTCTGTGCTTAGAGCCTCATCATTCTGTATCACAGGGATAACCAGTCCGAGAGCTCCAGGCTTCCAGGCAGGCTATCACAGTTTCTTCCGATACCTCCCTGGAGCACCCCACTGAGGAGGTCCCCAGGAAGAAGAAGTACAAGAGGAAGTACGTGAACTCTCCACAAGAATCAGTCATGGTGGATACATACTTTAGTGAAGGTGAAGGGTCCCCACGATCACCCCCAGAAGACTTCTCATTTGGAGGCATCCTTGAGATCTTAAAACAGAGAGGTGGATGGATCCCTAGCAATCCTTCATCTGGGGATGCTTTCGGTACTGACACGTCTATCTCTTGGGTTACTGCACCCACCGATGAGATCATTGATTTGGTCTCTTAGTGGGCGTGGAAGGAACCTGACACAGTTGAACCCAGAAGACCAGACAGGAATCTGACATGAAATTCAGGAAGGCGTTTTAGGCTAAAGGGGTGCCCATTGATGCCATGGTCATGGTGGCATCCCCCAACCAGGAACTTGCCGAACAGAGTTCCACTGTTTATCCTCCTAATAGGGAGTCTAGGGTAATGGACAGGTTTTGGAAGCATGTCTATGGTTCAGTGACTTCTCTGTCCTAAGGACTTTCAAATTTCCTCTCAGGATCAGTTCTGCATAGGTTCAGTCATCCGTGACTTATCAGTTGGCTACCCTACAATCTATTTTTAATTCATCCATGAGGCTTATTTCACATGCAGCCTAAGGCACCTCAAGGGCAGCTGATTTAGGCATTTCCATCAGGAGACATGCTTGGATACACTTATGTGATTTTGCAGAGCCCTTCAAGTTGCCGTTCATCAATGCTTCCTTTGACAGCATTTCTTTGTTCAGCTCTACATTGAAAGAAACTTTATCCAGGTGTGAGAAGGATGGAAGGACCCTCTCTGCAGTAGGTATAACTTTTTTGACCCCTCAGAGATCGTTTTCAAGAAATCAATGAGGTGGTCAAAAGATTTGGTTCAGGAAATCCCAGGGTCCTGCCTAGACATAACAAAAGATACTTGGGTGCAGAAGATTATATCCAGGTTGTATAATACTCTTTTCCCTCCCACCTTCAATCTCAAGAAAAATCCTCAGTGTTCTACCCAGTCAGAGGGAAGCAGCAGCAATTCAATTGCTGAATCTAGCTTTATTTGTATGCTTGTTGTTTGTTTATTTCCCTGAAACACTAATTCCACCTAAAACACGGCCTTTTAGCACTTCTGTGGATCCCTAGTGATATCTGCATTACTTACTGTACTTATTTCCTTGTTTCACTTGAAAGAAAGTTACTGTTTGTCGTTTTTGCATTTAAGTTACCTGTAACACATTGCATTTAAGTTACCTGGCACTTGCTCACTAAAGCAATTATATAAGTCAGCTCTAAAAAATTAAAAGCACTAAAACCTCACAAACTCCCCTTGAGTACCTTGTTCCCCATTGGCCCTTTTTTTCAATTATAAAGGAATTCCCAATACTATTCTAACATGTCCAAAGGTCAGTTGTCAATCTCCTCTCCGGTCCAGCTGGTGAATCTGGGAATCTTGAGGCAATGTTACAACTGCCTCATGTACACAGACAACCCTCTCCTCCTCCCAACAAATTCCAACACATGTGAGAGATGCAACCATATAGCCAAACTGGAGGCTAAGCTCTCTCAACTCAGTACTGGCATAACCAGTCAGGAGGAGAAGGAAACCACACTCACTACAATTCCAGTCTCACATAGACCTACCACGACAACAAACCAAACACATAAACACACAAAAACATAATCAGAGGCTCTAAATAAAAATCTGCCTAAGCAGCAGAGACCTCCAAAGCAGACACCCAAGCAACCGCTACCCCAAAACAAAACACGTGCAACACATAGCTCACAAAGCCAGTGTGCCGAACAGTCACAGCCCTTAAACTTATAATAGGTGACTCTATCGTCAGGCACACTGACGTCCCGCTCACCAGGCTGAACAAGGAGAAGGTCACGGTGAGCTGCCTGTCGGGTGCTAGGATCCGCCACATAACACAAGCACTCAGGTCACTCCAAGGCAAGTACAAATATGACTCAGTCATTGTCCATGCTGGTGTGAATGACCTGAGACTTACCTCCCTGGACTACATGAAAAGAGACATAGAGGAGCTCTCTGAGCATGTAGCCCAGGCCGGTATGATCCTGACCTTGAGTAGCATCTTACCCTCACAAAGAATGATGCCACAATATGAAGACAAGATGATCAATTTCAACAATTGGCTTAAGTGTTGGTGTCATTCAAAGGGGATCCAATGCCTGTCAGCCTGGGATGACATGCTCGACAAGCCACGATGCTTCGCTAGGGACGGCTTGCACCTGTCACCCTGGGCTTTCAGATATTGGCAAAGGCTCTTGCTACCCCCATAGTGCCTTTTTTAGGCAAGGCTCAAAAGACAAACCCACCTCCATAGGTATCACAAGGGATAAGAAACTAAGAGTAATGCTACTCAACGCCAGAAGTCTAAACCTCAAGATGCACGCACTCAAAACCCTCCTTAGCATGGAGAACATCGATATCTGTGCAGTAACAGAAACCTGGTTCAAGGCTCCCGAGAGCACCCCAGCACTACCAGGTTATACCTCATACCATGCTTTTCGGCCCCAAAACTTGGACCGAACCACAAAGGAGGGGAGTATCAATATTCGTCAAAGATACCCACACCTCCAGGTTGGTGGCACAGCACGAAGCATCAGAGACTATCCATGTGCAACTAACTGTGGGTAAAACTGCCTTCCAATTTATAGCCTGATACAGACCACCCTCCCAAACACAGGAACCCCACTTGGCCTTCCTGAGAATACTGGAAAATATGAAGGTCTCTCCAAACACCATTATATTGGGCGACTTCAACTACCCAAACATAGACTGGGAGCATTACTCTAGCTCCAACACCCTAGCCCAAAGGTTCCTAGAATTTATAAACTCAAATGCTATGGAACAACTTGTTACCACTCCCACAAGAGGGGAAAACATACTGGACCTGATCATCACCAACATGGGGACAGTATGCTCCAGACCAGAAGTGTATCCCTCACTGGTAAGATCAGACCATAAACTAATCTCACTGGATATTCACATCCCGACCCC
This sequence comes from Protopterus annectens, assembly GCF_019279795.1. Taxonomy (NCBI): domain Eukaryota; kingdom Metazoa; phylum Chordata; order Ceratodontiformes; family Protopteridae; genus Protopterus; species Protopterus annectens. Next base: position 279,860,712 of record NC_056745.1, read on the forward strand.
ACCCCTGCCCAGAAAACCACAGTGAAAAACTTCTCTAAAGCAAATTTCACACGCCTCAAAACCGAGGTGAAATCCTTCAAAGCCCCCGGGCCTGTGGAAAATATGGCCTAGACCGCAGAATCCTTTATAAACGCATTCTATGAACACCTTCAGGAATGCATGGATCATGCAATCCCAAATAAAACCAAGACCCAATCCTCCAAAGGCAGACGTCCTGTCTGGTGGACCCCAGCCATAAACAAACTATACAATAGAAGGAGGAAGCTACTACATGATAGAGCAAAATCCCAAAAAGGGAAGGCATCTCCGATCAGTATTAGCAAAAAACTACGGGCACTCATAAAATTGTCTAAGGCCAGCTTCGAGAGAAAAATTGCACAGGGCACTAAGGATAATCACAAGGCTTTCTTTAGTTATGTTAGGAACCTGGGTGGGAATTCCCAGATATGCTCAGAATTAGTCCAAAATGACAAAAAATACACCGAGCCCACAGACATTGCCAACATCCTAGCTGACAGGTTCAGTGTAAACTTCTCCCCCCTCTCCCCACCAAAAGGGCAAATATCTATCCCAACAGAGTGCTGCCCCCCTGACATCTCAGATGCTCAGGTAAGAGCCGCCCTCTCCAAAGCAAAAAACACAGCATCAATGGGACCAGATGGTGTCCCAGGCTGGGTCCTACATGAACTCCAAGAAGAGCTAAACCCAACCATAAAACTACGGTTCAATCTTAGCCTTACTACAGGATATGTACCCAAAGAGTGGCGTACAGCAACAGTGGTCCCTCTCCACAAAGGTGGTGCCTCAACGGATCCTGGAAACTATTGTCTCATAAGCCTGACTAACTTGCTCTGCAAAGCTATGGAAAGGATCATCATGGACCTCATAAATAAAGATATTGGGGACCTACAGACACTGGATCCTACCCAGTTTGGCTTTGTTAAGGGCAGATCCTGCCTCTTAAACCTGGTCGATTTCTTTGAAACAGTCACCTAGGCCATTGACGAGGGGAAGGTGGTCCACACAGCCTACCTGGACCTCGCAAAAGCCTTCGATACAATACCCCACTCGGGCATTATAGATAAGCTCACCAGCTTAAATATAAACCCCTATGTCACTAGATGGGTTGCAAACTGGCTCAAGGACAGAACCCACATGGTTAGAATTGCTGGAGCCATGTCAGACTCCAAACCAGTTACAAGTGGCATCCCACAAGGCTCAGTCCTGGGACCTCTCTTGTTCGGTATATATTTCTCGGCGGTACAGGCCAACACGGAAGGACTGTGGCTGACCAAGTTCGCAGATGACTGCAAACTGGGCGCCATAATCAACTCTCCAGCTGACGCAAGCATCCTCCAAAAGGGCCTCATAGAAACAGACAACTGGTGCCAGAGCCATGGCCTCAAGCTAAACGCCAAAAAGTGTATAGTCATCCCCTTTAGCAAAAACAAAGTGCCCACAAATTACCACGTAGGTGGTAATCCATTAAGTATAGAAGAAGTCATTAGGGACCTGGGGACCCAAGTTGATAGCAATCTCTTATTTGACAACCACGTGGCCAAAGTGGTTAGAAAAACATTTTATATAGCCCACCTAATCATGAAGGGATTCACATCTAGATCAGGGGAGGTCATCGTACCTCTTTACTCATCCCTCATCAGGCCCATAATTGAGTACAATGCCCCTTTTGGGATGTACCTTACCAGACACCTGCAGCAACTGGAAAGACCCCAAAAGTACCTCACCAAGAGGATCAAAGGGCTCAAACAGATGCCATATGCTGCCCGATTAAAGAAACTCCAGCTCTACTCAGTGGCATACCGCCTGCTCAGAGGCGATCTGTGCCTGACGTATAAAGCCATGTCCAACCCGGAATTAATGGACATGCTGCACCTCAGAAAATCCAAATCTCATCGAGCTACGTGCTCGAGAGACTTGAACCTCAGCACTGAAATAAATAGGACATGCTGGAGGGACAGATTCATAACCCAGAGGCTCCCTTCACTCTGGAATAAAATCCCAGTCCATGTTAGGCAGAGTCCCACATTGACTCTCTTCAAGAGGAATCTTGATGAGTGGATGGGAGATCGTAGGATCTGAAGTAGGAGATTCATTTGTCAGCAACCTGTGGGTTATGGATCCGATATCGGATCCGAACCGGCATGGTTTATCCAGCTATGGATCCGAGCTCCTAGCTCCTCCCCTCACCCATAATGCCCTGCTCTCCCTACATGACCTCAGATCTAGTTTGCCGCGTTCATGGTGACAGCCTAGATTGCGAGCTCCAAAGCTAAGTGGTTTATTTAGTATCTTAAAAGGGTTTTTATAACTTAAAAATACTATAACTGTGTGAAAGTGTTAGGTTCCCCTTCTATATATGACTTTTTTGAGTTATGTTAACTTAATTTTGTGTACCCTCCCCTCTCTTGTCGCGTAGCTTGTGTGAGTGTGTGTTTCTTTGGGGCCTTTGGTGTGTGTGCTAGTGTATTTTATTTTTTCTCAAAAAAAAAAAAAAAATATGTCTGAGGCCCCAAAGGCAATTTTCTCAAAATGCTCCGAGTGTGCCATAAGCTACCCCCTGCTGATGGCCACACTCGGTGCGTTCGATGCCTTGGGGTTGAACACCTCACCTCTGGATGTTCAATCTGTGCAGGGTTCAACCCCAGGGCATTGAAGGAGCGGAGGCCGAAGCTGGTCTTGGCGGGACTCTTGCCCCCGGACTCGGCTTCGGCCTCCGCCCTGTTAGTGGTTTCCGCTCCGGTGGTTGCTGCTTTACCTGCTCCCCCTCCTCCTCCCGGGATTCAAACTCCCTCTACGGGTTCGGAGGAGAGGGAAGCAAGGAAGAAGGACCGGAGGGAGAAGCACCATAAGCGGCGGGCCGAGACCTCCGTTTCGGCCCCGCCGGCTAAGCGGGCCTCTCCTCCGGCCTCTTTGGCTGCTGGCTCTCCTCCTTCTCGGCTCCAGTCCCCATCCTTTTCACCGGGGCCTGAGGAGGAGGAGACCCGACCTCCTTCGAGGCTATCGAGGCGGTACTCTAGGCCTACCTCGGTAGCCTCTTCGAGGTCTACCTATAGTCTCTCCAACGCTGATCTGGACCGGATTATGCGAAGGTTCATCCAGGCCCAGATGCAGATGGGAGTGCTCCTGCCCCCCCCCCCCCCGGGGGGGGAGCTCGACTCCATTTTTCAAGCCCATAGCTCCTTCTCTGACCCGCTACCCGGGCTCGGAGTGTTCGGAGCCGGGCAGCTTCGGAGCCGGGGGTGTGTCGGTGCCGATAGTACTAGGTACTTCGGATTCGACCCTGCCCTCGAGTGTTTCGGATCCGACCTCTCGGAGCCTGGCTCCGAGCTTCGGATCCGGGGGACTCAGTGTGCCTTCGGCGCCGTCCGTGTTGGAGCGCACTGGTCCCTCGGATCCGAGTGTCTCGGCGCCGGCTCCGATCCACTCCTCGGATCCGAGGGGGAGCCGACTGTCGGATCCTTTGGTCGAGGCTGGCTCCCCTTCAGCTTTTGATGTAGTGGAGAGGGCTCTGTTGAGGGCTTCCGGACCCCCGGCACTTGCTTCGGCTCCGTCCCGCACTCCATCTGCACTGGGACAGGCTTCCGCCATCCGGCCACTGGGACAGCCCGCTTCAATGCCGCAAACTGTTCCATTGGAACAAGACACTGCTTGTGAGGGCTCCTCGGACAGCCCCCCCGAAGAAGCACCTCGCAAGCACACATGTAAAAGGAGGCACATAGACTCCCCCGAGTCTTTAACTGAAGACACGGATTTGGAGGAAGGGGAAGGCTCCCCAAGATCACCCCCTCGAGGATGTCTCCTTTGGAGACATCATGGAAATGCTTCGTATAAGAGGTGGGTGGTCTGCCCCTAAGTCTTCCTCGGACGAGTCCGTGTTCTTGGAGGCATTCGAAGCGGGCCCGTCTACCTCTTGGGTGTCCCCTCCTGCCGACCCCCTGGTGGACCTTATTACCACCAGGGCGTGGAAGGAACCGGACACCGTGGAGCCAATCCCCAAAAGGCCAGACAGAATTCTTAGCCCCCCTGCAGACCGTGCCCACTGGAGTAAGGGACCTCCGGTAGATGCCATGTTGACGGCAGCAGCCACCAAGAGGGAACTCACCCAGGAGAGTCCCTCAGTCCATCCTCCGAGCAAGGAGTCTCGGATGATGGACCGCTTGGGGAAGCGAATGTTTAGTTCAGCGACCTTCTCGGTGAGGGCGCTCAACTATCTGGCACATGTTATCAGGATGCAGCGCGATCTGATCAAAGAATACGCTGCATCCCCCCCAGAGTCCATGTCGGAGGAGGACAAACTTTTGCACTCCACCCGTATGGCCACTCTTCGGTCCGTGACAAATACCTCTATGCGGTTGCTGTCCCATGCTATTGAGGGGCCGCTAGAGCTGCAGGAGTAGGCCTAGTCACTAGACGCCAGGCCTGGCTCCGCCATTGCGATTTCACGGAGCCCTTCAAGGCGTCTTTCGCGAACGCCACCTTTGATGGTTCTGCCCTTTTTGGCAAAACGGTTCGTGACACCTTGACCCAGAGCGAGAAGGATGGGAAGACGCTGTCTGCCGTCGGAATCCGCTTCTCTGTGCCCCAGAGGTCCTACTCTAGGAACCAAAAGGGCCAGAAGAAGATGTGGTTCCGGAAGTCGCAGCAATCCCAACCCGCTCCGGACATCCAGTCCTTCCTGGCAGAGGAGGACAGGGAGGACGCCGCCCCAGGGGCAGAGGAGCTCCCAGGAATTTCGGGTCCAGAGAACCTTTCTCTGAACGGCCCGCGCAGCAGCCCTGAGGGGTTGCCCGACTGCTCCACTCTGGAGGCAGTCGGGGGACGTTTTTCGGAGCACCTAGCGGCATGGGAGTCCATAACATCAGACCGCTGGGTCCTCCGCATTATATCCAGAGGATACAAGATCCCCTTTCATCGCGTCCCAAAGCTAAAATCCCTTCCCGACGTTCCACCCGGTCAGTGGGAGGCCACTTCAGCAGAGATTGGCCATCTGCTGAGGAAAAGAGCCATCCAGCCCATCCCCCCAGACCAGATCGGATCAGGGTTCTACTCCAGGTTCTTTTTAGTGCCAAAAAAGACGGGGGACCAAAGACCAATTTTAGACCTGTCCCTGTTAAACCTGGCAGTTCCCAAGGAGAAGTTCCGGATGGTCACTTTGCAATCCATCCTCCCCCTTCTGGGAGAGAATCACTGGATGTGCTCTATAGACCTCAAGGATGCGTACTACCACATACTGATGGACAGACGTTCCAGGAGGTTTCTTCGCTTCCGGCTGGGAGCCAGTCACTACCAGTTCAGGGTCCTTCCCTTTGGTCTCACCACAGCCCCCAGGGTGTTCACCAAAGTATTAGCAGTGGTTGCGGCCCACCTGAGGCTTCAGGGGGTGCAGGTCTTTCCGTACCTGGACGAGTGGCTTCTCACCGCCCCAACAAGGCATCTACTATCCTTGGCGAGAGATTCCTTTCTTCATCTTGCTCCCTGCCTGGGCATCACGATAAACGTAGCAAAATCCAACCTGGCCCCTACTCAGTTGATAGAATTTATTGGTGCCAGGTTAGACACGACAGAGTTCGGAATCTGCGACTCCAGGTGCGGGCCATCCTCCACTCCAGCTCAGTTCCGGCGGAATTGGTCCTGAGGGCACTAGGGTCCATGGCGGCAGCGATTTCTCTTCTTCCACTCGCCAGGTTCAACATGCGGGTCCTTCAGTGGACACTTCAAGTTCAGTGGTCATACCTTTCTCTTCCCCTGCATCATCCCATTGCGATCAGCAAGGCTTGCAAGCGGTCTCTCTTGTGGTGGCTCCATTCCCAGGATCTCCACGGAGGCCACCCCTTTTGTGCTTCTCCCCCTCTTGCCACGGTGACCACGGACGCCTCCCGCCTCGGGTGGGGGGGGGCATTTTGCAGGCCGGATGGTCCAAGGCACGTGGAACGATTCAGAGACCTCCCTGCATATCAATGTTCTAGAGATGAGAGCAGTGCTCTTGGCGTTGCAAGCACTTCAGGCCTTTCTTTCCCTGGGAACAATTGTGATTCAGTCAGACAACATGTCGGTGGTCTGGTACATCAACAAACAGGGGGGAACCAGGTCTTACCCTTTATGTCGAGAAGCCATGAGAGTGTGGGAATGGGCGATCTCCACCAACCGCTTTCTCATCGCAACGCATATTCCGGGTCGGTCCATCATCCTTGCGGACAAGCTCAGTCGCACCATCCTCTCCCCGTACGAGTGGTCTCTCAATGCTCAAGTAGCGAAACGTATCTTTGCACAGTGGGGAACTCCTTGTTGCGATCTCTTTGCTTCTCCCTTAAACAGCAAGTGCGACAGTTTTTTCGCTCTAATCCCTCCTCCAGGGGATTCCCCGAGAGATGCTCTGGTGCATGCTTGGCCTCCCGGTCTTCTTTACGCATACCCCCCTTTGCCTCTGATGCTCCAGGTTTTTCAGAAAGCCTCTCGGTTGGGGTGCAGAATGATCCTCATTGCCCCATTCTGGCCTCGACAGATCTGGTTCCCTTACCTAAGGTCTCACTCAGTGAATCCACCTTGGATTCTAGATCCCATTCCGGATCTGATATCACACCCATCGAACCTACCAACTCCGAAGCTGGACAACCTGAAGCTAACTGCTTGGCTGCTCCAGTTCCACTCCTAATCAGGACTCCCGCTATCTCGTCCCCCGTTAAGGCCATTCTGGTAGTGGCTCATAAACCCTCTACCAGAAAAATTTACCGCAGTAAATGGAAACGATTCTCCCTTTGGGCGGAGCGGCAGGGTCTAGATCCCTTCACGGTTCCCCTTCCTTTGGTGCTAGACTTCCTTACCACTCTTTTTAATGATGGTGCCAGTAGTTCCACGGTCAAAGTGCAGCTTGCGGCCATTTCTTACTATCATGTTGGTCATGACTCTGGACCTCTTATGTCCGCCAAATTATGTAAAATCTTCCTAAAAGGCACCTTTCTGCTTAGACCCCCTGTCAAGCAGGCGGTTCCACCATGGGATCTTTCCTTGGTTCTTCAGGCCTTGACCGCTCCCCCCTTCGAGCCTGCGGCCACAGTAGATCTAAAATTCTTATCTTTCAAGACTGCATTTTTAGTAGCCATTACTTCGGCCAAAAGAGTTTCGGAACTTCAAGCCTTATCCATGAAGCCGCCTTACTTGGTCTTCCATTCGGACTGCGTATACCTCAGGACCAATCCCTCCTTTCTTCCTAAGGTAGCTTCAGAAGCAAACATTAATCAGTCCATCAACCTCCCTGTTTTCTTTCCTAAATATCAGAACAAGGGTGAATACAAGCTGCATTCCTTGGATGTTCACAGGCAGCTTCGTTTTTATCTTAACAGGACAGCTGGTCATAGGCAATCCGACCAATTGTTCATTTCCTTTGCCAAATTCAATCTGGGTAAACCAATTTCCAAAGTCGCCTTGTCACGCTGGATTTCGCAGTGTATTCTTTTAGCTTACCAAGCTTCTGGGAGGCCCGCACCGGAGGGAGTCCATGCCCATTCGACCCGGTCAGTTTCTACCTCAGCGGCCTTTAAAGCTAGGATTCCTCTGGATGACATTTGTTCAGCAGCCACTTGGGCTTCATCTCATACCTTTATTTCTCATTACAAGCTGGATATCACATCTAGAGGTAGAGCATCCTTTGGCTCAGTGGTGCTCCGGAATATCCTTCCATGACGGCCGCCCAAGATTCAGGTAGCTGGGGACTCTGTCCCACAGGTTGCTGACAAATGAATCTCCTACTTCAGATTTAGAAGTTATGTACTTACCATAACGTTCCATCTGAGTAGGTGGATTCATTTGTCTGCAACCATCCCGCCCTCCTATCCCCCTGGCCTTGTCAGTTTCCTGCATAGAATGTGTTACCCATTTCTAGGGTATTTTGATACAGGGCAAACTCGATCTGAGGTCATGTAGGGAGAGCAGGGCATTATGGGTGAGGGGAGGAGCTAGGAGCTCGGATCCATAGCTGGATAAACCATGCCAGTTCGGATCCGATATCGGATCCATAACCCACAGGTTGCAGACAAATGAATCCACCTACTCAGATGGAACGTTATGGTAAGTACATAACTTCTAATTTACCCCGGCTGTCACTTCTGTGTCACTGTTAGACAGAGGCACAGTATACTAACCTCAAAAAAAGGCATAGCAGAATTAATTTAAAATGGGTGGCGAAAGCCAAACACACTCTGGCTAGGCTTATAAATGCCCTAGGGCAGATAGCCTAGTATGAACCTATGAACCTAAATACAGAACCTCCTAGAAAAGAGTCATCCAAGAAGTCCTGCCAGACCAGGTAGAGTCTGAAACTTACTCAAGGTTATTTTTAGTGCCAAAGAAGACAGGGGACTGGAGACCAGTTTTGGATCTCCGTAACTTGAACGAGTCAGTTCAACATACCAAGTTTTGGATGGTCATGGTTCAGTTCATTCTCCCATTTCTGGGCAAGGATGACTGGATCTGCTTGATAGACCTTCAGGATGCGTACTGTCACATAAAGATGAACAGATGATCCAGAAGGTATTTATGCTTCTGGCTGGGAGCCAATCACTACCAGTTCAGAGCTCTACCGCTTGTTCTCACCACAGTCCGCAGGGTGTTCACTCAATGCATGGCAGTAGTAGCAACTCACTTTAAAGTGCAGGGATTCTGAGTGTTTCTGTAGCTAGATGACTGGCTCATTACCACCCAGATCAGGCATCTATTGATAAGGTCAAGAGATCAGGTTCTCCAGACTTGTTCTCATCTAGGAATAACCAACTACAACCAGTTCAAAATTTGGAATTCATAGGAGCAGTTTTCAACACTAAGTCAGTGATAGCCTCAGTATCCCCTCCCCCCAAGAGTACAAGCTGTCAGATCACAAGTCAGAAAAATAATATGCAGTACCAACATTTCAGCCCACTTGGTCCTTCAAGCTCTAGGATCAATGTCAGCGGCAATAACTGTAGTACATTTAGCCAGATTTTATATGAGGATTTTCCAGTGGATGCTAGCAACATAATGTTCGATACTTTACCAACCCATGTCATCTCAGATATGAATCACTCAAGCATGCAAGAGAGATCTCAGGTGGTGGATTCCAACAGATCAAATTCTACAAGGCCATCCTTTTATTATCCCTCAGCCCATGGCCATAGTGACCATGGACACTTCCCATTTGGGAGGGGGGGCACATTCTGGTGCAGTCGGTCCAAGGCACTTGGTCCCCCGAAGAGTCCAACTTGCATATAAATGCCCTGGAGATGAGAGTAGTGCTCTTAGCATTGTAGGCATTACAGAATACTCTACCTTAAGGGGCAATTGCTATTCAAACGGACAATATGTCAGTAGTTCAGTACATCAACAAACACGGAGGGACTAAGTCATACCCGTTGTGTTGAGAAGAGCTCAGAGCGTGGCAATGAGTGATCTCATCCGACCACTTTCTTGTAGCAATGCATATTCCGGGGAATTCCAGTGTGATAGCAGGCAAACTGAACAGATACATTCTTCTACCTCACGAGTGGTGTATCGACAAGAAGGTAATGGAAATGACTTTTCATCAATAGGGCCAGCCTTGATGCAACCTTTTTGCATCTCCCCTGAACAAAAAATTCAGCAGCTACTTTGCCCTGATCCCTCCACAAGGGTAGTCACCGAGGGATGCTCCACTTCCTGACTGGCCCCCAGTCTACTTTATGCTTACACACCAATCCCATTAATTCCACAAACTCTGCAGAAAGCTGCCAGACTGAAGAGCAAAGTCATCCTCATTGCACGTTAGTGGTCTTGACAAGTTTGATTTTCCTTCCTCCTCACTTACTTCACCAGCCTTCGATTTTGGATCCAATTTCAGACCACTTGTCTCTCCCGACAGGTATGATCCATCCAAACATCTCAAATCTCAGGCTGATGGCCTGGTTTCTACTATTCCATTAATAGCCAGACAACTGACACTCTCTTCCCCAGTCTGACATATCCTTTCATCATCCCGTAAACCTTCAACAAGGAAACGTTGTTTAAATAAATGGAAAAGATTTGTTTTCTGGGTACTGCAAAATCATACTGAACCCTTTTCAGCTCCAGTACATAACATACTTGATTTTTAGCTTCACTTTTTAAAGAGGGGGCTCGTTCCTCTACCATTAAGGTTCAGTTAGCATCAGTATCACATTTTCATACTGGATTTAAAGGTTCTTCAGTACCCTCTCATAAATTTAGCAGAGTTTGTTGCAAGGCACTCTTCTTCTGAGACCTCATTTTAAAGACCCTACTCCCGCATGGGATCTCAATCTGGTACTGCAGGCACTAATACATTACCCCTTTGAACCAGTAGCTAATTGTGAGCTTAAGTATCTTACTTGGAAACCTGTTCTTCTAGTAGCTATTACCTCTGCTATACAAATTTCAGAGATTCAAGCTTTGTCTTCAAAACCTCCATACTTGATCTTTCACCAGAATAGAGTGACACTATGAACAAATGCCTCCTTCCTTCCCAGGGTGGTGTCAGAATCTAATATCACTTAACCCATTCATTTACCAGTATTCTTTCCTAATTTTGCAAGCAAGGGTGAATATGTTACATTTATTGGATATCCACAGACAATTACATTTTTGCCTGCATAAAACATGGAAGGTGCCCTAAAACTTTCAGTGCTGGCCAGTCATCATATCCTTGTCAGGATATAATGCATGTAGCTTAGTTTAATGCAACAGAAATTTATTCAAATATCTGCTGTTATGGTAAGTTGGGAAGTTAACTTGGACAACAGTACTTTCCAGGTGGTCACACAGTAATGCACTGGCAACCAAGATATACATCCACATCTGGACATCACCTCCTTCAGACTACTAGCATGGTTTCTTCAATTTCCATAAAGACTAACTTTACATTCTGTTGTAGTTCATAGAAACAGTCCACTAGAAAACATTATAAAAGTAAATGGCAAAGACTCCCCTTTTGGGACAGTGGCCTAAAGACTGGTTCTTTACTCTGCTCCCATTCCCTCCATTCTGCAATGTCTAGGTGCCCTTTTTGATACAGGTACCAGCTACTCTACTATCAAAGTCAAATTGGCTACTATCCCAAACTTTCATTTGGGCTTTATTTTCTATTCTGTAGTCTCCCAAAAGGAATGCAAGTCCTTTCTAAAGCTCACTTTTCTTCTTAGACCACCTATCAAAGACCCCATCCCACCTTGGGATCTTAAATTCGTACTTCAACCTGTCACTAAACCACCATTTAGCTTGCTTCAAATTCCTCCTTAAAACATCTTTCTTAGAAGACAGTGATTCTAGCTACTGTTGCTTCAGCAGAAAGAATGTATGAATTAAATGCCTTGTCCTCTAAACAACCATGTCTAATTTTCCATAAAGAGTCTCCTCAGAACAAATCTTACTTTCATTCCTAAAGTAACCATGGAGACAGCCTTAAACCAAACTATTTGCTTACCAGTCTTCTTTCCAAATTATTCCAGCATAGGAGAATACCAGCTTCATATTTTGGATGTATGTAGACAACTAAGATTTTTACCTTCACAGGACAAAATCAAGAAGGAAACTTGACTGCCTTTTTATATATTTTTTCCCAGCAAGACAGGGAAGCAGAGTCTGAAATATGACCGTAGATGGATATCAGATTGCATCTCCTTCATCTACTCCTTGCATAACAAACTGTTTCCATCAAGACCCAAAGCACAATCCACAAGATCCATTATAACTTGTATGGCTTACTTTAAGTACTATTGTGCTGCAGCAATGTGGTCAACAATGCACACCTTTATCAAACACTATAAACTTGATTTCATGTCAAGATCTAGAGTTTTATTTCGTTCTGCCATTCACAGGAGTATCCTGCTATGATGGAACCCCAAATCAAAGTAGCTGGGGATTCTGTCCCAACCATTGAAATGGACAGAGAGGACAGTACAAGATACAAAGGTTACATACTTACTATAATGATGGATCCTTATTATCCTTTCCCGTCCGTGTTAATATTCTACATACCTTCCCCCAACCAAATTGTCATCTTGGATAGACCTTCATACCTGATGGAGGGGAAACTCGATTTGAGGGGTAAGGAGGAAGGTACTGCATCATTGTAACGGGGGGGAAGAGATGAAGTTCCTGTGTGCAAAGTTGACAACTTAGGTCCGTCATGAGGGCAGATAAACCAATCATCAAGACAGGAGGAGAGGGACAGTACTATTGTTATGGTAAGTACATAACTTTCAGTGTTCATCATTTACACTGCCTCAGTGGCATATGAGTTCTTTGCCTGCGCAGATCCACACTGGCAGCTTTCCAGAGCTCTGAATTCCCTCCTCTGACACCCTATGATATGGGATCGGCTAAAGCCCTGTCATCAGGGGAAGCCTAACCCCTGTCACAGAAAGTCAGTTATTCAATCTTTAGTGCCAACTGTAAGACTCGGATAGTTGAATCTCTACCGCAGTCTGCATTGGTGAATTAGAGCTTCCAGACTAAGATAATGTCTCTTTGGTAACTCCCCTTCCTCTTTATTATTATATATTTTTAATTTATTTGTTTTATTAAATATATGTGCTCATTTTTTATTTTTAATTTTGCTGTTTAATACTGCTGTTAATTCCTCTTTGAATTTTAACTTACTATTGTGTTGTTTGTATGCTTAGGCATGCTTTTATGCTGTTATGAGACTTTTCTAAAGTGTTTTATGACTTCCACTGGAAGACTGAAGATGTACTCCATATCACTGTTGCAGTATTCCTTACTAAAGAGATATCCTATCAAGGTTAGCCAAGCAGCATACCAAAGCCTTACACCCTTCCATGCACTGTGCATCTGTCCTACATCCAGGACATAAGGTGCGTAATTGATGTATGAACACCTAATCCTTAGAACCTCATTGCTGCCAGTCCAAACTCTATGCTATGAATTCAGCCTGTCAAGTAATTCTTCCCATTTTCTAGCTACCGAGCCTCAGGTAGCTTAGTACCCTATTGGGGACTTTTCCTTCTTTTTGTTAGTGTTCCATCTTACATATCATCCAGAAAAGGGAAATGTGAGTGTGGGAGGCAGATTCCCCATAAAGATAGATATGACAAATTCCTTTTCTGCCTAGGCGCAGACCATGATCACATTCAGTGTGCTATTTGTCAGGCTTTTGAACCCCAAGCCCTTCTTAGCAGTTTGTCTTATCTGCGTATCTTGAGAACCAATGTTTGAAGTTACTTTACAAGGGAACCATGGCTTCTGAATCTGCCTGCCTGGATGTTCAGCCACCTCTTATGAAGAAGTCAAAAAAGATTAGTTTAGAGACTTTGCTATCCAGCCTCTGCAAGATGTCACCATTGGGTCAGATGAAGAACTCAAGGACCATCTAATTCCACCCACAGCCCCCTAAGTTGCAACCCACTTGGAGGCTGACACAGGGTTGGTTTCTCACACATCCACTGATGCTGACCACACATCTGCTACAGATGAGAAGGGGAGCCATGGCTGATTATTTTGGAGGGGGGATTCCCTCTATACTTGTTTAGGAAAAGGTTTCTGGTTCCCTCATTGAAGTCAGGCAGGGCTCTGAACCACCTATGCTTTTAGGGCTGATGTTCATTTGAAGAAAAAATAGAAGTCAAAGCATGTAGTTCCTGTAGCCAAGGATTCCCATAAAGAGTGGCAGGATTTCACTCAGGGACTTTTTAAAGCCATTATGGCCTTGAATCCCCCCCCCCCCCGATAATCTTTGCCTTCTGGTGTTCGTTTCTCTTCCACTCCCTCTAAAAGACGTAGGGAGTCTGACTCTTCTGATGAAGATGTGGACTTGGATTCTGGGGAAAAGTCCCTAAAGTAGTGTTCTTGATCCACTCTCCTCTTGTACTAAGGTTACAGGATAAGGAAACTCTTTTCTCCAGATTCTCTTATTGAGGAGATTTCTTTTGGTGACACCATTGTTGAAATGATCAAGCACTTTCAGTGGGAGAGTTCCCAAATCTCTGAAATCCAAAAGAGGTGTTATGCCCTTTTATAAATGGATTCTCCCATGTCTTCTGCTGTCCCTCCTGTCTTAAAATCCCTTCAGGACACATTTACTACTGCTTTCCAGCCTCCTGCACCCGGAAAACCAGATAGGTTTTACAAGGTGCTTGAGACTAAAAAGCTTTTATTTAAGAATCCATCCTCTGATCCTGCAGTCATTTTTCTTTCTGCTTATATATAATCCATCCAAATTACTGTCTTCTTCCAAACTTCTCCCTTCTGATAAGGACAGTAGGGTTATAGATAAGTATGGGAAAAATGTTTTCAGACAAACCTATTCAGAATTTTAGGGGTCAAAAGCCCTCTCTCTTTTCCTGACAAATCTGAGTCCACTTGTCAGTTATCCTTCCCTGCCCCTCGGCCAGATTCCTCTTTCTGCCCAGTTAATTCTGCCCTACGTCATGTGCTAGCATATCGCTGTGGATTCCTGGATTCTTTCCATAATATGAAAAGGTTGCTTCATGATTTGGAAATCCCTTCCACCCTTTTCAAGGATCCCTCAGCCTTCACTTTGACACCTTCCTCATTTTCCTCCAATTCGTCAGGACCTTTTGGCTCAGGGAACCATTCAGCCTGTTTCTCCTTTCTAGAAAGACACAGGATTTTATTCCAGGTCTTGCTGGGCCTGACAGAATGCTTATCTTCACATTCGTATTCACCATTTCCTCAGAAAATGTTTACACTTCTCTATTTCTTTCTCACATTATGTTCTTTACTTTGCCTTTTGGTCTTTCTACAGCTCCGAGCAGTTACAAAGAAAGCACCATGTCATGTGGTACATAAGCAACCAAGGGGACACCATTTCATACCCTCTTTGCAACTAGCTCTTCTTGTCTGGGATTTTGATATTCATCTTCATCTTCTCCTTCAGGAAGTATACATCCCCTAAGGGCACAGTCTTGTGGCAGACAACCTGAGCAGGTCTTGGGCAAATTCTCACAGATGGATACTTCACAAAGAGTTCTTCCTGGACATTATCTATTAGTGGGGTACTTCTCAGGAAGCTCTGTTCTCAAGTGGCTCTGTTTGCCACCCCTATGAACAGGCAACTTTACAGGTTTTGTTCCTGTATGCCGAGTCCTCTGGCTTGGAAAGTGGATGATATGTCTCTTTCTTGGGAAAGGGATGATTTGATGTTGTCCTATCTCACCTTCATTTTTACTAGGTTGGGTTTGGATCCGATCCTCAGATCCATCTCGGCCTTTATTTTCAAGCTCGAGGCTCTCTGCCAGCTTGTGACTAAAACCCTGTCCCAGCATGCAGTAGAACCCTCTTCAGATCTCATTTGCTTCTAAATAAGATTGGGTGTTCATCTGCTAGCTCTGGCTAAGTATTATTTTTTTAACCTTGTTTATTCATTAAAATTGCAAATTTATCTCCAATATTTACGTTAAATTGTGCTTATAAAGTGAATAAGTGGTTTTTGCCGCTATTGTGTTGTATTGTGCAATTGGCCGTCGTCTTTCATTTATGCCTTGTTGTCCCTCTCCTGGCTCTTTTTACTGTTTAAATAGCCCATTTAAATTAGAGGGCTCTTATCCCTTTATTTCTATTTTTGTTGTTTCCTTTAACTTGACATATTTTAGATACAGTTTGTTTAAGTTAGAAAACTGTTTCTTTGCCCATTTAAGATAGAGGGTATTGACTAACCTTCTGGTCATAGTCCGTTTAAGTTAGAAGGCTGTGCCACTTCCTTTTTCTTACTGTGTTTTCCTTTTTTTCCCAAATAGCTGGACCATTTTAAATTAGAGGGTTTAGCTTTAGTTTGTTTAAAAAAAAAAAGGTTTCTCTATTTGTCTCTATCCAGTAGTTTTTCTGCATCAAAATGTCTAACAAGGATTCAAAACCAATGGGTTTCAAAAAATGTGAAGCTTGTGGAAAGAAAAATGCCTTTAAGTGACAAACACACACTTTGTGTTTATTGCCTTGGGGCTGTCCCATCTCCTGGAGTTGTGCTATATTTACCACGCCTTTAATCATAGAGCACTCCTGGAGAGGAAAAACAATTAATACTGAAAGGACTTTTAAACCCCCCCCCTTCTCAGGGGCTTTAGAAGAAGGTCTGGGTTTATCCAAATCTGATAAATCTTCCACTTCAAAGTCCAAAAGATCTGACAAATCTGGGAAGAGCTCTTCTTCCACTTTATCAGTACCGACAAAAAAGATACCAAAAATTTCCTCCTTGGATCCAAAGCTTATCAGATGCAACAAATCATCATCAGCTCCGGCACTATCTACCTCGGTGCCGGTTAAGTTTGAATTACAGAGCCGGTCTCCAGCCTTGGAACCAATCTCTCCTACCGTCCGATCTCTGATCCTACGATGATCAAAATTTCCAACCTCCTTGACTTGGTCTTCCAGGAGTCTTTCGAATGATGAAATGGATTGAGTGGTACAGAGGCTTTTAAAGACACCGGCGCTGGCCCAATTTTTGTTGTATCCGACCCCGAGGGCTTTGGATCCTACCACATCCACCTGTTCTGCTCCGATTCCTCCTCCAATCCAACCCCTGGCTTCGGAGTCAGAAGATCCAGAACTTGTCTCAGTGGAACCTTCAGATACGAGACCCACTATGGGATCTACGGATCCGACCATGGCTTCAGCATCCTTGGCGTCATTGGAGCTGGAGGAGTCTAGGAGCCAACGCTCTACAGTCGAGACTGGAGAGGCGGGTTGTTTCGGACAGTTGTCAGATCCTGCTCTGCCTCTTGGGGCCTCAGCTCGGCTGAGCTTGGCTCCTAGCTCGGTCTGGAGTCCACCGCCTTAGGTTCCAGGGGGGGGGGGGTTCCTTAGCTTCTTTGGATCCAGGAATATCCTTGGATCAGGGAAGGGGCTTTTGAGGTGACGAGGAGAGTGCTGTCTCCACAGACAGCTCCACAGTCATCTCTGGATGTTCTGCCCCCTAAAGTATCAGTGCCTGCCCCTATACCCCTACATCCACAGGGATGCAGCGATCCTAGGCTTCAGGATACCCCACATGGCACCTCCCACTCTTCCGAAACCTCCTCAGAGTACCCCTCTGAGGAGGTCCCTTGGAATTATGCAAGAGGAAGCACTTAGACTCCCCAGAGGAGTCCATCACTTCTGATACGGACCTCGATGAAGCTGAAGGGTCCCCACAGTCACCTCCTGATGATGTCTCTTTTGGAGACATCCTGGAAATGCTAAAGCAGAGAAGCAGCTGGAAGTCCACCAACCCTTCAGTGGAGAAGTCCATATACCTGAAGGCTTTCGAATCTCACCTTTCCACCTCTTGGGTATCTCCGCCTTTCAATGAACTCAGGGACCTAGTTTCTTGAAAGGTGTGGGAGTCCCCAGATTCAGTGGAACCTGTTCCTAGGAGGCCTAACAAATTTATTACATCCCCTTCAGACAAGGTTTTTTTCTAACTAAGGGAGTCCCAGTAGATGCTATGGTTGTGGCGGCAGCCACCAAGAAGGTACTCTCAGAGATATCTTCTTGTGTCCATCCCCTGAACAAGGAGTCTCGGACCATGGACAGGTCTGGAAAGTGCATTTTTTTCTTCAGCAACTTTTTCTCTCAGATCACCAAACTACCTCACTCATTTTACAAGATTGCAGAGAGATCTCCTGAAAGAGCTAGGAGATACTTTCCAAGGTTCAGTAGCTGAAAGGGTTGCAGATAAAGTATCCTGTCAGCTCTCTACCTTAAATTCAGTTCTCAGTGCCTCCATGAGATGCATCTCATATGCAGCAGATGGAGCAAGTAGAGCAGTGGGCTCTGGAATTTCCCTAAGGAGACATTCTTGGATGCACTTATGTGACTTTGCGGAGCCCTTTAAATCTTCCATCATGAATGCCCTGTTTGATGGCTCATCCTTATTTGGGCCCAAAGTTAAAGACACACTCCCCAGGTGTGAACAGGAAGGAAAGGTGCTGTCTGCCATAGGAGTCCATTTTTCCATGCCTACTGGATCTTTTCCCAAAGACCAGAAAGGAAGTGGTAAGTTCCAGAAATCTAACAGGTCTTTTCAGGACACATGTAGTGAAGCTTCTCCCAGAGGCAGAGGGGGAAGTAGTAATGGAAGACGCAGACCATGCGGCAGAGGGGGTCTGCAGAATCAGGGTGACAAAGAAGCTTTCTTTGGTAGGCCTGAATGGAGGCCCACCTGTCCAACTCTGGAGGCAGTCGGGGGACATTTATCTTTGTACACAGAACCCTGGCAACAAATGACAAAAGACAAATGGATACAAAGCATCATATCCAGAGGTTACACCATACCCTTTTCCCTTCCCCTTCCAAAGACAAAAAAGGTTCCGGATGTCCCACCCAGCCAAAAGGAACAAACAACTTTAGAAATTCAAAAGTTGCTAGACAAAAGAGTCATCCAAACAGTCCCCACAGACCAAAGAGGATCCGGAACTTACTCAAGATTCTTTTTAGTTCCACAGAAAAAGGGACTGGAGACCCATTCTGGATTTTAGCATTTTAAACAAATCAGTAAAAAAGAACATGTTCTGGATGGTAACACTGCAGTTGATATTCCCATTCTTGGGACAAGACGATTGGATGTGCTCTGTAGATCTCCAGGATGCATACTACTACATAAAAATGGACAGGTGATCCAGGAGACACCTGGATTTTTGGCTGGAAGCCAGTCACTACCAATTTCAAGCTCTGCCCTTTGGTCTCACTACAGCCCTCATAGTGTTCACCAAATGTATGGTAGTAGTTGCAGCTCATTTGAGATGTCTAGGATTCCAGGTGTTTCCATAATTAGAGGACTGGCTCCTAACCATCACGACCAAGAATCTGTTAATAAAAACAAGAGATGCAACCTTGCTTCACTGCTCTCATCTAGGGATTACAATAAACTATGAAAAATCTACCTTAGTGCCTTCTCAACATGTGGTATTAATAGGGGCAGAATTAAACTCAACAAACATTACTGCCAAACTTCCTCCAGAAAGAATTCAAGTTTGAAGGCACCAGGTCTCATACCTTTTAAGAAGGAAAAAAGTTCAAGCAAAGATGGTTCTAAAAGCCCTGGAAACCATGGCAACAGCAATAGTTTTGATCCCCCTAGCACATCTGCACATGAGAATTCTCCAATGGTTGCTATCTACTCAGTGGTCTATGCAAGACCTACCAATGTCTCACAAAATAATGATAATAGAAACTTGCAAGAAGGACTTTCATTGGTAACTTTACTCCACTCAAGTGACTCTGGGTTGACCGTTTGTACTTCCCCAACCACTGGCCACAGTGACCACGGACGCCTCTCAGAAGGGGGGGGGGGCATTATCTGAGAAAGACAGTCCAAGGCACCTGGCAGGATCACGAGGCCCACTTGCACATTAATGTCCTAGAGATGAGAGTGGTGCTTCTAGTGTTACAGGCATTCCAGGACTCTCTTCCGCTAGGAACTATTGCAATGCAGACAGACAACATGTCAGTTGTATGGTACATAAACACTCAAGAAGAAACCAGATTTTACCCCCTTTGTCAAGAGGCCCTGAGAGTATGGCAATGGGCAACCTCCTCCCAGTGTTTTCTGACAGCAACACACATCCCAGGCAAATCCAACGTGATAGCAAACAGACTTAGCAGAGCGATTCTTATGCCACATGAGTGGTCCCTAAAACAGGAAGTAGAGGAAAAGATTTTCCAAAAATGGGGCCAGCCTTGCTGCGACCTTTTTGCTATATCCATGAATGCCAAATGCAGCATATACTTTGCCCTTATCCCCCCTCCGGGGGAGTCACCAAGGGATGCACTTGTCCACAGTTGGCCCTCGGGTCTCCTGTATGCTTTTCCTCTCTTTCAGCTAATTCCAAAAGTACTTCAGAAAGCCAATCACTTGGGAAGGGACTTGATACTCATTGGCCCATACTGGCCTTGTCAAATCTGGTTCTCCTTCCTGTGGCCTCATCTTCGAGAGGAGCCTTGGATTCTGGACCCGTTTCCATACCTTCTGACTCATGCGTCAGGAACACTCCATCCATCCCTTCAGAGTCACAAACTGACAGCTTGGCTGCTCTGATTCCAACAATAGCCAGGTTTCCAAACCTCTCCTCTCCAGTTAAACATATTCTAATCTCTTTTCATAAGGCTTCAACAAGAAAGATATATAAAAACAAATGGAAAAGATTCTCCTTATGGGCTACTCAAAATTGATCCCTTTTCTGCTTCAGTCAATTCCATTCTAGAATCCCTAGTAAAACTATTCATTGAAGGTGCTGCTGCAGCTACTATTAGAATTCAGCCAGCATCGGTCTCCAATTTTCATTTAGGAGACTTGGGCTCCAACATTATGTCTCATAGGCTATGCAAAGCCTTTCTTAAGGGTACCATATTATTAAAACCACCTGTCAGAGACCCTCTTAACACCATGGGACTTAAATTTTGTCCTGTAACGTTTAGTATTTCCTCCTTTTGAACCAGCATCATCTTGCTAACTGAAATTTTTGACCTAGAAAACCATTTTCTTCATAGCAATCACCTCTGCTAGAAGAGTGTCAGAGTTGCAAGCCTTGTCTATAAAGCCCCCATACTTGCTTTTCCATAGACTAGTAATAGAAATGTAGCTCAAAACAACCGATAATCCAAAAAACAGCAGGATCAGATTGCCCCAACACACTCGAAGCGAATATCACACAGTTTATTAGCATAAAATCACATAAAATACTGTCAGATAGGTTAAGCTTTCATCTGTCTCACACAGATTTCATCAGAACCAATAAGGCTCTGCATTCCATTCATTTTATTTTCAAAGTCTTAAAACAGCAATGTACATTCAAATACATGACTAAATATACTATTATATACAAGATATAAAAATTTTATAAAAATTTTATATATAACCATTTAACATTTTTAAATTTTTAAAATATTTAAATATAAAATTTTTATATATTGTATATAATAGTATATTTAGTCATGTATTTGAATGTACATTGCTGTTTTAAGACTTTTGGCGCCAGAAAAGGTATAAAATGAATGGAATGCAGGAGCCTTATTGGTTCTGATGAAATCTGTGTGGAGACAGATGAAAGCGCTTAACCACTATAGCATTTGAGTATTTTTATATGTGATTTTATGCTAATAAACTGTGTATGTTGATATTCCGGCTTCGAGTGTGTTGGGGCAATCTGATCCTGCTGTTTTTTGGATTATCGGTTGCTTTTCCATAGAGACAGGATGTCCTTATGAACAAACCCTTCCTTTTTGCCCAGAGTAAATTCAGAGTCAAATTTGAAACAAACTATAGAATTACCAGTCTTCTTCCCAAGTTACGAGAACAAGGCAGGATATGTTACACCAACTTGATGTACACAGACAATTACATTTTTACTTACAGAGAACTGCAGAATTCCGAAAATCTGATCAGTTATTTCTTTCTTTTTCAGACTCAAAGAAAGGCTCCCCTGTCTCCAAAGTTACACTTTCAAAATGGCTTTCAGATTATATAACTTTTATCTGTAACTCTCAAAATAAAGATCTTCCCAGAAGAATTAAAGCCCAGTCTACAAGAGCCATTGTAACCTCTTCAGCTTTCCTGGCTAAATTACCAATTGATACCATTTGTTCTGCAGCAATATGGGCAAAACTGCATACCTTTATCACTCATTACAAAGTCGATTTGGCCTCCAGGAATGGGGCCTCTTTTGGTTCCACAATTCTGAGGAATATACTCCCTTGAGCCACCCAAGACTCTGTGTGCTATGGATGCTGTCCCAACCTAGTAAGAATGAAGGCAAGATAGGACAACATCACATAAAGAAGTTATGTACTCACCATAACGTTCCATGTGTGTTGTCCATCTTTGCCTTCATTCTTATATCCCACTCCTGGAAGACCGAGTCTCTGATCTTCTTCATCAGACTCTACTTCTTTCTTTGATACACTCATACCCTTATAGTAAGGGCAAACAAGATCTGAGAAAGGTTCTAGTGCATGCTGGGATAGGGTTTTAGCCATGAGCTGGCAGAGAGCCTCGAGCTTGAAAATAAAGGCAGAGATGGATCCAAGGATCAGATCTGAACCCAACCTAGAAAGAATGAAGGCGAAGATGGACAATACACATGGAACATTATGGTGAGTACATAACTTTTTTTTCTCTGTGCTTATATCCTCTTCTTCTGTTACCTAAGGTTTTACACAAGATCAAGTGGGTAGACCCAAAATCTTGATGGTGATTCCCTTTTACCCTAGGCATCATTGGTTCCCCTTTCTGTTTCATCTGACCTGCAACAATTATCTTAAGTTACCTCATAAGATGGATCTCCTCACACAGAATATCCTTCATTTGACTATGTTGGTGATAGGATTTTGACACTTTTCAAAACCTATTTTCTGACCGTGTGCTTCAGGTTTTGCAAGAGGCTAGAAATCTCACTACTAGAAAATCCTATGTTGATAAATAAAAAAGATTTTCTGTTAGTGTCAGAGGTGTCAAGGGCATGAACAGGATGCTCTTGTAGTGGGTGTTTCTTCTGTTCTTTCTTAACTGTGTGAGTTGCTCAATTCTAGTCTGGCATATTCATCTATTAAAGCTCATCTGTCAGCCATTTCTGCTTGTTTGTCGTTGGATCTGCCTCTTTCTGCAACGTTTGAAGCCAAACAATATTTAAAAGGTGTGAAAATAAATCACTACGATGGTGAAAGGCAAAACAGACACCACTTACAGTGGATATAAAAAGTGTACACACCCCTGTTAAAATGCCAGGTTTTTGTGATATAAAAAATGAGACCACAATAAATCATTTCAAAAGTTTTCCCACTTCATTGTGACCTATAACCTGTACAATTCAATTGAAAAAGAAACAAATCTGTTAGGGGAGTAAATATAAAAAGTAAAAAATGTACAATAAGCTGGTTGCATAAGTGTGCACACCCTTAAAGTAAAGCACCTTTTAATTTAATTACAGCATTCAGTCTTCATGGGTATACACCTGCCATCAATTAAAGAGAATTTGATTAACTCCAAATAAAGTTCAGCTGTCCTAGTACGATTTTCCTGACATTTACTCAGTTGCCAGCTACAGCAAAAGCCATGGTTCGCAGAGAGCTTACAAAGCATCAACAGGATCTCATTGTTGAAAGGTATCAGTCAGGAGAAGGGTACAAAAAAAATTTCCACAGCATTGGATATACCATGGAACACAGTGAAGACAGTCATCAAAAAGTGGAGAAAATATGGGACAACAGTGACGTTGCAAAGAACTGGACGTCCCTCTAAAATTGATGAAAAGACGAGATGAAAACTGGTCAGGGAGGCTGCCAAGAAACCTACAGCAACAGTGAAGGAGCTGCAGGAATTTCTGGCAAGTACTGGTTGTGTACTACATGTGACAACAATCGCCCATATTCTCCATATGTCCGGGCTATGGGGTAGGGTTGCAATTCGGAAGCCTTTTCTTACACAGAAAAACACCCAGGCCCGGCTAAAATTTCCAAAACAATATATCAAATCTCCCAAAAGCATGTGGGAAAATGTGTTATGGTCTGATGAGACCAAGGTTGAACTTTCTGGTCACAATTTCAAAAGGTACATTTGGCGCAAAAACAGCACTTCGCATCACCAGAAGAACACCATCCCCACAGTGAAGCAAGGTGGTGGCAGTATCATGCTTTGAGGTTAGTTTTCTTCAGCTGGAACTGGGGCTTTAGTCAAGGTGGAGGGGATTATGAATAGTTCCAAATAACAGTCACTTTTGGCCCAAAACCTTCAGGCATCTGCTAGAAAGCTGAAGATGAAGAGGAATTTTACCTTTCAACACGACAATGACCCCAAGCATACATCCAAATCAAAAAAAGAATGGCTCCACCAGAAGAAAATTAAAATTTTGGAATGGTCCAGCCAGAGCCCAGACCTAAATCCTATAGAAAATCTGTGAGGTGACCTGAAGAGAGCTGTGCACAAGAGATGCCCTCACAATCTGACAGATTTGGAGTGCTTTTGCAAGGAAGAGTGGACAAATATTGCCAAGTCAAGATGCGCCATGCTGAGAGACTCCTACCCAAGAAGACTGAGTGGTGTAATTAAATCAAAAGGTGCTTCAACAAAGTATTAGTTTAAGGGTGTGCACACTTACGCAACCAGCTTGTTGTACATTTTTTATTGTTTATGTTTTTTTCCCCTAACAGATTTGTTTGTTTTTCAATTGAATTGTACAGGTTATAGGTCACATTAAAGGTGGGAAAAGTTTTGAAATTATTTATTGTGGTCATATTTTTTATATCACAAGAACCTGGCATTTTAACAGGGATGTGTACACTTTTTATATCCACTGTAAATGTCAAAATGAATTTAATACCACAACAATTAAGCACTTTCGACTTTCCACAAAGGTCTTTTTCAGAATAAATACTACACAACAAACAAAACATATATATTAAAAGTTCCCTAATTGATCAGCCAATAAATGGCAGCACTCAATTATGTTAATAAACCTTCTTAAAGATACCAGTTTGTTACACTCATTCATAAAAAAAGTGTGCTTTTTAAGCAATAGTCATGAAATACAAGTAAAAAACAGAATAAATTGCAAAATAAATCTCTTAATTATATTTTTCATAATAAAATATCCTATGCAATATCACCTTTTAGTTCACACTACTATTATTATTTTTTAATTTGCTACATTCGAGGCATTTGAGATGGTTTTGGATCCTAATTTTTAAAAGGTATCCTTCATATTAGGCCCTTGAGAAAACCCAGTCTACCTTTTTTGGGACCTTAATTTTGTTATATAAAAGTTTATCAGTCTCCTTTTAAACTTGCAGATTTTACTACTTTCCAGTTCTGTACTTAGTAGTCTGTTTTTTTGTTGGCGCTTACTTCTTCCAAGGGTTTCTGAACTCCAGGCCCTCGTGGCAGTTCCCCCTTTTTTGGTTTGGGTTTCTACAGAGATAAGAGTTTCTCTTCACACCAGTCCATCTTTTATGCCCAGGATGGTCAATGACTTGCCCTTAAATCAATCCATTCACCTTCCTTCCTTTTTCCCTTCTACATATATCAGATTTGCATAGACAGCTCAGATATTATCTGGATAAGACTAAAGATGTTTGGAAATCTCAGCAACTTTTTGTTTATTTCATGCCAAGAAATTGGGTTTAGTTTCTAAACAAACCATCTCCTCTTAGATTTCCAAGGTCATTTCTTTTTGTTATTCTTTTTATGGTAAGTACCTTTCTCCTTCAGTATATGCTCATTTTACCAGGGTGGTAGCCTCTTCTGGTGCTTTTTTCAAGGGTCTGGATGCTAGATCCATTTGCTAGTTGGTCTTCTATACTTACTTTTACTAAACACTACAACTTAGATGAAGTGTGTCGGGATGTGAGCTACATTTGCCAGGGCCATCTGCCATGGTTTTTGGAGGGTTCTTCAGTTGCTTCCTCCTCCCATTCTCTGTAGTATCTTTAGTACTCTCCCTTTAGGAAGGAATACTGCAACAGTGATAAGGAATGACGTAGTACAGTTAACTTACTATACTTACGGTAACTTACCATAACAGCAGATGTACTACTTTTCATTGTTGCAGTATTCCACCCCCCCGCTTGGGTTCTGTTTTCTTACCCTCTGGCCAAAGGGTCCCTTCTTTCTCCCCTTTCTGTATGCAGATGTTCTTGAAATGCTCTGGTTCTCCAGGGCAATTCAGTTGTAAGCAGTATGTCACTTATGTACATTATGTCCTGGAAGTAGAATACATCTGAAATAGAGCACCTGGAAGGGCCTAAGGGTTTGGTATGCTAATCAAATGTGTGGCTATCCTCAGTAGGATATCCCTTAACTAAGGAATACTACAACAGTGAAAAGTAGGACAACTACTGATGTGAGAGTGTTCGATCTCGCCGTTTGTTCTTACACCTGGGTTCGGAGCCGATCCTCGGCTCTGTGTCGGCCGCTTGCAAGCTCTGCATCGAGAAGAAGCTCGAGACAACCTAATACCCACAATTCCCCTCTGCCTTTACCTCAGATCTAGTTTGCCGCTGCAGCGTTCGCATCACTGGATCGAGCTCGAACAACTAAAGCTAAGATTAAGATTTTTTTCTTGTTATTTCAGTTTTGCTGAAGGCATTTGGTGCTCGCCCTTCCTCCTCCTGGGTCACTCCGCCCTTCGATGAGTTAATGGAGCTGATTGCTCGAAGGGCGTGGGAGACACCTGACACGGTGGAACCAGTCCCTAGAAAGCCTAATAAGTATATTACTGCACCCCAAAACAAGGCTTATCTCACAAAGGGAGTTCCAGTGGACGCTATGGTGGTGGCAGCGGCCACGAAAAAGGAGATGTCGGAATCTTCCTCATCTGTCCATCCGCCTAACAAAGATTCTAGGACTATGGACAGGTACGGAAGCATTTTTAGTTCAGCGGCTTTTTCTATGCGATCCCTGAACTATTTGACCCACTTTACACGACTACAGAGGGATCTAATCAAAGAGTTGGGAGATACCCTCCAGGGTACTACAGATGCTGCTGTTTCAGAGAAAGTTACAGCACATCTCAATACCCTTACATCCATTGTGAACTCGTCCATGAGGCTGATCTCATACGCAGCCGAAGGATCGAGTAGGGCAGCAGCTTCAGCGATTGCTCTTCGTAGACAATCCTGGATGCGCTTATGTTCATTTGCGGAAGCCTTCAAGTCTTCCTTTACTAACGCCCCATTTGACGGTGCCACTCTCTTTGGCCCCAAAGTAAAGGAGACCCTTACCCGGTGTGAACAGGAGGGAAAGACTCTGTCTGCTGTCGGAGTCCGTTTTTCCATTCCATCCAGACCGTACCCCAAAGGGCAACGCGGTGGAAAAATGTGGTTTCGAAAACCCCAAGGATCTTTCCCAGGCACGCAGGGTGATGCCCCCTCTAGAGGCAGAGGAGGGGGCAGAGGTGGAAGACGCCGCCCCGGCGGCAGAGGGGGTCTGCAAAACCAAGGTGACAGGGATACACCCCCTGGAAAACCTTTTCAGCACTCCTGAGAGGAGGCCCGACTGTCCTGCTCTGGAGGCAGTCGGGGGTCGCTTAGCTTTATACCCTCAGGCCTGGCAAAATCTTACTACAGACAACTGGGTAAAAAGCGTGGTTACCAGAGGATGTTATGTGATCCTATCTCGCCTACATTCTGACTGATGGGTTCGGAGCCGATCCTCGGCTCCGACTCGGCACGCTTATGCCAAAGAGCGAAGTCTCTTATTGGCTGAGCTTACTATATCCCAGGATGCACCACTACCAGTCCCCCAGATCTCGTTTGCCGCTATCAAGCAAAGACGTGGTCTCGAGCTGGCTGAGCTAAGTAGTGTTTTTCACTTACTTTCCTGTCAGGGAATTCCTAGATTTTCAACAAAAAAAAGCTGTTTTAACGGCTATTTAGTCTTTTTGTGTGTGATTGATACTTTTTGTGAAGTATTTGTGTGGTGATTGCACCTTTTTTTCTGACTAGAGGTTTCCTTTCAGTGAAGGGCCTTCCCCTATCAGTTACTTTGCCTTCAAGTTCAGTTTTGTATTTAAGGGTTCTTGGATCCTGTCTAGTTTCTCTTTGTGACAGTTCTTGGTTTAAAAAAAAAAAAAAAAAAAGAGAGAGAGAGAAAAGTTTTTCTCTGTGGTAATTAGTGTGTTTTGTTTTCGGCTGTTACTCTTGATTGGTTGCCATAATGTCACAGGCTCCTAGGCCTTCTGGTTTTAAGAAGTGCACTAAGTGCAGCTTCAAAATGTCTATTACAGATGACCACTCTCTCTGTGTGTACTGTTTGGGCGCCAAACACTTGCAGGAGTCCTGTAGTGTGTGTCACGCGTTTTCCTCGAGGGTCCTCCAAGAGAGGAAAAATAAACTTATTCTAAAAGGCCTTATTAAACCCTCATTTGAAGAGGCATTAGCTTCCTCTCCTTCTCCTGCTAAAAAAGGCGTCGGCTCCGACCAGTCCGTCGGAACCGACCGCCAAAAACATAGGCAGGCTTCTCCTTCGGCTCCACCGACTTCGGAGCCGAGGGCGGAACGGTCTGCCTCGATGCCTCCAGCCTCGACTCCTCTGGGTTCGGAGCCGACGTCTGGGGCATCGAGAGGCGGGTCACTTTCATCGGCTCCACTGATCTCGGAGCCGATGAAGGTTGTCCGCTCAGACACTTCCTCCTCGGCGCCGAAGCCCTCTTCGGCACCGATGGAATTTGGTTTGGACATTCCTTCGGCGCCGATAATTGTCGAGTCTATTCGGAGCCGGTCCCCTAGTCCCTTGGAGCCGTTGGAGAGGCCTACTCTGACCCATTCGGTCTCTTCCAGGTCATCAAGGATGTCAGATTCGGACATAGACAGGGTGCTCCAAAGACTTTTCCAGTCCCCAGTCTTTCAGAAATTTGTTTCAGCTCCGACCTAATTGGCTTCGGAGCCGATAGCCCATTCCATTGCCATTCCTCCTCCGACCGCTTCGGCTCCGTCGGAGCAGGTGCTGATGGAGCCAGTGGAGATCCTAGGGTCGGCTCCGACCCTTACTCCAACCCCGGCCTTCGGGTCCGAGTTTAGCACACGGACTTCTTCGGCCGGACCCGGGGTGACGCTGACCAATGCTGTCGGTTCCAAGCCTCCCTCTCGGTGCTTCGGCCGCGGGACTTCCGTCTGCTATCATGGCTCCAGAGACTGGACCCTCCCAGGATTCTGGGGGTCCGGCTTTCAGAGCTATGAGGAGTGCATTGGCCAAGTCTTCTTCGGCCATCTCTACGGCTTTACCGGCACTTTCCCTGGGCATGGAGACTGGGTCTTTGGCTGTTCCCCTGTCTCTAGGCAGCGGAGCCCCGGGGCCTGAGGTTACCCCCACTGGGGGTTCCCCTCCTCCTGAGGGTCTTTCAGAGTTGTCTTCGGAGGAGCCCCCAAGGAAGAGATTGTGCAAGAGGAAGCACGTGGACTCCCCCGATGAGTCTCTTACATCGGACACTGATCTTGATGATGCGGAGGGGTCCCCAAAGTCGTCCTCGGATGATGTCTCATTTGCAGACATTCTAGAGATCCTCAAGCAACGAGGCGGCTGGAATTCCAAACCCCCCTCCGCTGATGAGTCGGTTTTCCTCAAATTTTTGTCTGCCCCACCCGAGAAGGAGTTCTTAACGAAAGGCGTGGCTGTAGATGCCATGGTGGTGGCATCTGCTACCCAGTAGGACATGGCAGAGGCTTCAACGTCCGTCCATCCTCCTAATAAGGAGTCTAGGAGCATGGACCGGTACAGGAAGCGCACCCTGACTTCAGCGGCCTTTACTCTGAGGTCCCTGAATTATTTGGCACATTTCACCAGACTACAGAGGGATCTGGTCAAGGAGCTCTCAGACTCCCTCTCAGGTAACCTACCTGAGCAGCTAGCCCAGTCGGTTAGCTCTCAGTTGGCTATCCTTACCTCGATTTCTAACTCGTCCATGAGGCTCATTTCATATGCGGCAAGGGGCGGTAGAGTGGCAGGCACAGGCGTGGCTCTCACGGAGACAAGCCTGGCTCTTGTGTCATTTCTCTGGAGGCCTTCAAGTCTTCCTTTGCCGACGCTCCCTTTGATGGGTCCTCTTTGTTTGGACCCAAGGTAAAAGACACTCTTACCCGCTGTGAGCAAGAGGGAAAGACTTTATCTGCCGTAGGAGCACGTTATTCCACTCCCTTTCGGCCTTATCCCAAGGCTAAAAGAGGAGGGAAGATGTGGTTCCGCAAATCACAGAAATTCTTTCCTCAACAGCAGGAAGATTCCCCTTCCAGAGGCAGAGGACGGGGAAATTTTGCTGGGAGACGCTGTCCCAGAGGCGACAGAGGCCCCCGCACCACTGGAGACCGCGAGTCCTTTCGTGGCTCTTCAGCCTCCCACACTCCATGAGGGATTGCCCGGCTGTGCTGCTCCGGAGCCAGTCGGGTGCCGTTTTGCCAAGCAACTAGAAGCCTGGGAGTCTATTACTCAGGACAGATGGGTGCTTCGCATTATTGCCGGAGGTTACACCATTCCCTTCACACACTCACCCCCACCGTCCAAAAAATTCCCGGACCCACCACCCAGTCAAAGGGAAATTGCAGCCGTAGAAGCTTCAAAGCTGCTAGAAAAAGGAGTCATCCAACCAGTCCCCACAGACCAGATCGGATCCGGAAATTACTCAAGGTTCTTTTTAGTGCCAAAAAAGACAGGGGACCTGAGACCCATTTTGGATCTCAGCAAACGAAACCAGTCCGTCATGAAGTCCAAATTCCGAATGGTCACTTTACAATCCATTCTCCTATTGTTGGAGAAAGATGTTTGGATGTGCTCCATAGATCTCAAGGACGCCTATTATCACATACCGATACATCAGGCGTCCAGGAGGTATCTGCGCTTCAGCCTGGGAGACAGTCATTTCCAATTTTGTGCACTGCCCTTTGGTCTCACCACAGCCCCCAGGGTGTTCACCAAGTGTTTGGCAGTAGTGACTGCTCACCTGAGGAGTCTCGGATTCCAAGTGTTTCCCTATCTGGACGACTGGCTCCTGACTGCCACCACCAGGCATCTACTACTAGAGAACCTACAAGCCACCATCTCCTGGGTGCTTCCCTGGGAATTACATTCAACTGGTCAAAGTCTGTCTTGCTGCCTTCTCAGCGCATAAGATTCATAGGAGCAGAGATAGACTCAAAATTAATGCTAATCTTCCTTCCTACCGAAAGGATACAAACATTACAAGATCAAGTCCGAGCCCTGCTTCTAAGATCCAAAGCCCCAGCCAGGATGGTCCTGCAACTTTTAGGTTCAATGTCTGCCACGGTTCTCCTAGTTCCTCTGGCAAGATTGCACATGAGGATTCTTCAGTGGCTGTTATCGACACAATGGTCTTTTCAAGATCTCCCTCAATCATCACATACTGATTACAGAAACGCAAACGGGACCTCCGCTGGTGGCTTCTGCCATCCAATCTGAATCAGGGAAGACCTTTTGTTATACCCTCCGTGGCCACCTTGACAACGGATGCCTCCCAGACGGGTGGGGGCATTGTCTGGGCAGGTCAGTTCAGGGTTCTTGGCTTCCAAACGAAACATTTCTCCATATCAATGTGTTGGAAATGAGGGCTGTACTTCTGTCCCTACAAGCCTCCACAAGTTTCTCCCTCAAGGCATTATCGCCATCCACACAGACAACATGTCGGTGGTCTGGTATTTAAACAAACAAGGAGGGACCAGATCTTACCCCTTTGCAGAGAGGCCATGAGGGTGTGGGAATGGGCAGTGGCTACCAAGCGCTTCCTGGTAGCGACCCACATTCCAGGAAAATCCAATGTATTGGCAGACAGACTGAGCAGGACTATTCTCTCTCCTCACGAGTGGTCTCTGGACTAAACAGTAGCAGCTCAGATTTTCAAAAGATGGGGATTCCATGCTGCGACCTGTTTGCAACACCACAAAACACGGTGCAAAGGTTCTTTTCCTTGACCCCGCGTCAAGGGGAGGCAGCTACGGATGCTCTAGTCCAACCTTGGCCAACAGGGCTGCTTTATGCTTTCCCTCCGATTCCACTCCTCCCCAAAGTCATCCAGAAAGCTTCCCAATTGGGATCCACAATGATTCTAATTGCTCAGATTGGCCTCGTCAGGTATGGTTCCCCTACCTACAGAAATATACTCTGGACGGTCCTTGGTTCTTGGATCTAACTCCGGATCTTCTGGTTCATCAGTCGGGACAACAGCACCAGTCCCTTCACACTTTGAAATTAACAGCTTGGCTCCTCCACTTCCGACTTTAGTCATAAATCACACCTTGGACCCGGAAGTTATTCACATTTTATCTTCAGCCCACAAACCCACCACTAAGAAATTGTATCACAGTAAGTGGAAGAGGTTTGCTATCTGGGCTCAACTCAGAGGCTTAGACCCTATTACTGCCCCGATACCAGAGGTCTTGAAATTTTTAACATCCTTGTTTAATCAAGGATCTTCAGTCTCTACTATTAAAGTTCAACTAGTAGCTATCTCCAAATTTCACGAATCCATAGACCCACCGTTGATGAGCAGCAGATTATGTAAAACTTTCATGAAAGGTGCTGTGCTTTTAAGACCCCAGTTTTTCATCCTGCGCCTCCGGGATCTTGATTTGGTACTTCGTGCCTTAACATCTTCCCCCTTTGAACCAGCTGCTACATGTGAGTTGAAATATCTGTCTTGGAAAACTGCCTTCTT
The DNA here is from genome assembly GCF_019279795.1 of Protopterus annectens. NCBI lineage: Eukaryota > Metazoa > Chordata > Ceratodontiformes > Protopteridae > Protopterus > Protopterus annectens. Next base: position 279,892,853 of record NC_056745.1, read on the forward strand.
AATTGCAATTACCTCTGCAAGAAGAGTTTCAGAACTTCAAGCCCTATCTATCAAACCACCGTACTTGATTTTTCACAAGGATAGAGTATCACTTAGACCTAACCCATCTTTTGTCCCAAAAGTTTGCTCTAATCTCTGTCTCCAACAATCTTTAGAGCTACCAGTTTTCTTTCCAAAATTTTCAAACAAAGCGGAATATACCTTCCATATGTTGGATGTTCACAGGCAATTACGCTTCTATCTAGATAGGACTCAGCAAGTTCGAAAACAGATCAATTGTTTGTGTCCTTTTCAGATAATAAACTGGGTAAAACCATCACTAAAGCTACTATTGCCAAATGGATCAGAGATTGCATAACTCAAGCTTATTCCTCTTCAAATAAGCAACTTACAACATCTGTCAAAGCTCACTCTACTAGAGCTATGGCTACCTCTATTGCATTCCATTCCAAGCTCGCTATTTCTGAAATTTGTGCTGCGGCTACTTGGTCCAACCCGCACACTTTCATTTCCCACTATAAATTGGATGTGGCATCTAAAGGACGAGCATCATTTGGTTCCACGGTACTCAGGAGTGTTTTCCAGTGAGCCACCCAGGATTTAGGTGCTAGGGACGCTGTCCCATCAGTCAGAATGTAGGCGAGATAGGATCACATAACATCTTTTAGTTATGTACTCACCATAACTTCAGATGTTTGGGATCCATCTCGCCTACATTCCTAATACCCACCCTCCTTCCCCCTGCCTTGGAGATCAGAAGAGATTGAACGGTTTGGGTTCTACTGTTTTTATCTTGTATCATCTGTCAATGTTATATAAGCAGTGCATGCGTGTGTGCATGTATGCGGACAAACTAGATCTGGTAGTGGTGCATCCTGGGATATAGTAAGCTCAGCCAATAAGAGACTTCGCTCTTTGGCATAAGCGTGCCGAGTCGGAGCCGAGGATCGGCTCCGAACCCATCAGTCAGAATGTAGGCGAGATGGATCCCAAACATCTGAAGTTATGGTGAGTACATAACTAAAAGTTACAGAATACCCTTCCTATCCACCCTCATTCCAAAGAGAAGACTCCCAGATGTGCCGCCCCATCTGCGAGATCCAGCAGCTATAGAAATTTCAAAGCTGCTAGAAAAAAGAGTCATCCAACCAGTCCCAGCGGACCAAAGAGGATTCGGAACTTACTCAAGGTTCTTTTTAGTTCCAAAGAAGACAGGGGACTGGAGGCCGATTCTGGACCTAAGCAACCTCAATACCTTCATCAAGAAAGAAAAGTTCCGAATGGTCACGCTTCAATCGATCCTTCCATTCTTACAGAAGGACGACTGGATGTGCTCAATAGATCTGAAGGACGCATACTACCACATCAAAATGGCCAGGGCGCCCAGAGAACATTTCTGCTTCCGGCTGGGAGCCAGTCACTATCAGTTTCGAGCCCTGCCCTTTGGTCTGACCTCAGCCCCCAGGGTTTTCACCAAATGCATGGCAGTGGTAGCGTCTCATCTGAGACGCCTAGGATTCCAGGTGTTTCCGTATCTGGACGACTGGCTCCTTTCTGCCACCACCTGGCGTCAACTGATACAGGCCAGGGATTACACTCTACAACTTTGTGTTCACCTCAGAATTTCTGTAAATTTCGAAAAATCTTTACTACAGCCATCACAGCATATCTTATTCATAGGAGCGGAATTGGATACGCATCATTTAATTCTAAGGCTTCCTCCAGAAAGGATAGCCTCACTACAAAGCCACATATCTCTTCTTCTGTCATGCAGAAAATCCCCAACAAAACTGGTTCTGAAGGTTTTGGGTCTCATGGCAGCTTCTCTCATTGCGATACCATTGGGAAGACTGCACATGAGAGTTCTACAATGGCTACTGTTTGCACAATGGTCGTTCCAACAGCTACCTCTGACACACAAAATTCTGATTACAAACACATGCAAATCACACCTAGCCTGGTGGCTTCAGACTTGCAACCTTTCCAGCAGAAGACCATTTGCTTACCCACGACAGCTACGGTGACCACGGATGCTTCCCTGATAGGGTGGGGGGGCATCTTTCAGGGACAGACAGTCCAAGGCGAATGGACCAATTTAGAGTACAATCTGCACATCAATGTTCTAGAGTTGAGGGCAGTGTTTCTAGCGTTGCAACACTTTGCTCCCCTTCTTCCTCTAGGGACTATTGCAGTTCAGACAGACAACATGTCCGTAGACTGGTACATAAACAAACAAGGGGAACCAAGTCTTATCAGCTATGCAGAGAGGCCATGAGAATCTGGCAATGGGCGGAGCCCACGGGTCGCTTTCTGATCGCAACGCACATCCCCGGGTCATCCAACGCCATAGCCGACAGGCTGAGCAGAGCAATCCTGTTGCCTCACGAGTGGTCCTCAAACAGTCAGTTGCGAAGAAGATTTTTCGCAAGTGGGGCCAGCCTTCCTGCGATCTTTTATGCCTCCAATGAACGCCAAATGCAGGAGCTACTTTGCCCTATTACCCCTCCAGGGAAGTCCCCAGGGACGCTGGTGCACGATTGGCCCCGGTCTCCTGCACGCTTTTCCTCCCTTTCCTGATTGCAAAGTTTCTGCAGCAAGCCAACAACCTACAAAGGACGATAATCCTCATTGCCCCATTCTGGCCTCGTCAAATTTGGTTCCCCTTTCTTTTGCAACACCGCATTCGGGACCTTGGATCCCGGACCCAGAGCCAGATCTACTGACTAACTCATCAGGGGTTCCTCACACCTCGCGCAGGACACTCCATCTAGCAGCTTGGCTGCTCCACTTCCCTTTTAGCCAGGTCTGATTCTCTTTCACCTGCAGTTCAGAATATACTAGTGGCTTCTCATAAAGCTTCCACTACAAAGACCTACACTAGTAAATGGAAGCGTTTTGTCTTCTGGGCAAACTCACAGCATTTGGACCCTGTCATTGCTGCTAAACAAGATCTTGGAGTTTTTAACAGAATTGTTCCACCAAGGAGCTTCTCCTGCCACTTTAAGAGTGCAATTGGCTGCCATTTCCAACTTTCATGTGGAAGAATGTGGGGCACCTATTATGGCTCACAGACTTTGTAAGGCCTTTTTAAAAGGATCTTTCCATATTAGACCACCAGTTAGAACCCCTACATCTCCTTGGAATCTAAACCTTTTATTATCTAAATTGATGTTACCCCCATTTGAACCAGCCTCCTCTTGTCCATTGAAGTATTTATCGTGGAAGACCCTCTTCTTTGTAGCCATTACATCCGCTAGGCGAGTGTCTGAACTTCAGGCTCTTTCTATTAAACACCCTTATTTGATCTTTCACTCTGACAGAGTATCTCTTCGCACTAATCCATCCTTTCTCCCCAAAGTTTGCTCTATCAATAACATTAATCAATCCATTGAATTACCTACCTTTTTCAAGAATCACTTCAATAAATTGGAGTATATGTTACACAAATTGGATGTCCATAGACAACTTAGATTTTATTTGGATAGAACAAAGGATCACAGGAAATCTGATCAACTTTTTGTAGCCTTTGCTGACAGCAGGAAAGGTGTAGCGGTTACTAAACGAACTCTTTCCAAATGGCTAACTGATTGTATTATATACGATGTTCTTCATCTCACATTGCTGTAGTCCTTACATATGGGTAGTCCGCTGTCCTCGGTCGGCCCGAATACCAAAGTATAAGGCTGACGTCGGTCAAGGCGCTTAAAACTGACATCAGGACGTCAGGGTACAAAAGCGCATGACCGACGTCATTTCCTCAGTCTTTTTTGCCGCATGGTCCGATGCAGAAGCAGCGTTGCAAGTGCCGTCATGCTCTGAAATTTTTCAATACGGAGTTTCAGACCGAATCCAAGTTGGCTAAGTACCCGCTGGGGAATATTTTGTTTTTTTCTTGCCTCTGTGTTTTACCGGATGTCAGAAAAAGTGAATAACTGTATTTCTTGTGGGAAACAGATACCGCATAGAGATTATCATTCTTTGTGTATTCCTTGTCTGGGGCCTGAGCACGACGTTGTTGGGTGTCGCTTTGTGCTAGGTTCAATAAACGCACTATTAAGCGGAGGTTAGATTGTGCTAGGCTGGTCTTTGGGAAGCGGTGCAATTATAATATGCCGTCGGATTTTCCGGCGCCCGCTTCTGCGAAGAAGCGCAAAGACAAAGCAGTTAAACCCAGGCAAGATGAGTCATCCGTTCCGGACGCCGGTTCTTTAGATGCTTCAGTGGAACCGGTGGTTCACGGAGACCTCTCTGGAGTCTCAGGGGAGACTTTGATTTTGCAGGAGGTGGTCTCTCAGGAGGCAGGTCAGGCTGAAGGGGCTTCTCAAGTTACTGTACTCCCTCCCTTCCTAGGGTGGTTAGGCCTTCTCCTTCTGTTTCCAAGGCTTCTCCCAGAGGCAGGCCAGTTTTAGCTTCTGTTGGTGTCACTCCTAGTTCAGCAGGGTCTGTGCCTAAGAAGCACATGCTTAAAATGGCAGAAGATTTGATTACTCTGATTAGGGGTTCTTTGCCCCCTCCTGATAAGAGGCCTAGGGTGGAGCCAGAGTTGGGAAGTTTTGAGCAGGCTTCGGATGTTTCAGAGTCTTCAGCTGAAGACCTGCAGGAGTACTCTCCTTATTCTGATTCTGATGCAGATGATTCCACTCCTTCTGCTTCTCCTCCAGAGGATTTTTCTTTTTCAGAGACACTTCATTCTATGAGAGAACATTTTAAGTGGGAAGGTCAGGACTTCTCGGAAAAGGCTTAGGGAATTTTTGCTGTTACCCCAGCATAGGCCCTTGGCTATACCCCCTGTTCTGGATGTTGTGGAGGATGTGTTTGCAGAGGCTTCTCTTAATCCTGATTCTTTGCCTCCTGCTCCTGTTAAACCGGATAGGTATTACAGGGTGCCTGAGGCTCATAAATATCTTTATAAGAGTCCTAGGGCGGACCCAGAAACTATTAGTCAGGGACCTAAGGGTGTCAAGGCCTCTGTTGTAAAACATCCGGTTCCTCTAGATAAAGAAGCCAGAGCTTTGGATAGATGGGGAAAAAAGGTCTATACATCTTCTACCTTAACTATGAGGGCCTTGAATTGCCAGTTTCATATGTTGAAATATCAAAACTTTCTTCTTTCTCAATTGAAGTCTACGGTGGATGCTCTGGCGGAAGGCATTGAGTGTAAAGAATTACAAGATTTGGTGCATGTCTCTGAACAGGTGGGTAAGCATTCATTACAGTGTGGTTTTGATGCTGTGCAGGCCTCGTCTAGGGTGGCTGGCACTGGCTCAGTTCTTCGCAGGCACGCCTGGCTGAAGGATCAGAATTTATCTGACCATGTTAAGACAAGGATTTTGGATGCTCCTTTGCAGTCTGATGTGTTGTTTGGTTCACCTGTGGAGTCAGTCTTGAAGAAAATGGAAGACAAGGCTAAGTCTATGCAGGCTGTTAAAGATTTTTTGCAAGTTCAGCCTCCGAAGTTTAGTAGGAATTGGCCTGCTAAGGGGTGGACATATCCTTCTTATGATTCTCAGTCTAGGGGTAGATCTAGACGTGGTAGGGGGAGAGCTCAGAGTTCTTTCAGGCCTAGAACGGGGAGTTCACCTGCACAATCTTCGGGTGAGGGCAGGGGCCAGTCCTTTCGTAAACAGGCCCAATGACCTACCTTTTCAGCTGCCAGATCCTTCTTGCCTGGCAGCACCTTTGGGAGGAAGGTTAGCAGTCTTCAAGGAAAATTGGATGTTGATTACCCAGGACAAATGGGTATTGGATATCATACACAAGGGTTACAAGTTTTATTTCCATACCTTGCCTCCTTTCAAAGGCATACCGGACATTCCTCGTCAGCAAAGACTAGAGGCTCACAAACAAATTTCTCTGCTACTTCAAATAGGGGCCATACAACCGGTCCCTCTGCCAGAAGTGGGCCTAGGATTTTATTCTCGCCTGTTTCTAGTACCAAAGAAAGGAAACACGTGGAGACCAATTTTGGATTTATCTATCCTCAACACATATCTGGACATTCCCAAGTTCAAAATGTTGACGTTACAACAGCTTTTACCTCTGCTGGGCAAAGATCACTGGATGGTGACTCTGGATCTCAAGGAGGCTTACCTTCATGTTCCTATCAGGCCCAGTTGCAGAAAGTATCTGAGTTTTCGGGCTGGGACTTCACATTATCAGTTCTCTGCATTGCCCTTTGGCTTATCTACTGCGCCCAGAGTATTCACGAAGGTTCTGGCTCCAGTGGTAGCTTTCTTCAGGCTAAGAGGAATACAAATCTATCCTTATTTGGACGATTGCCTGATTCTGGCCCAAGAAAAGGACGAACTTCTTCATCATCTACAGTATGTGATGGCAGTGTTAAGATGCCTGGGGTATTCTGTGAACGAAATAAAGTCCAGTCTAGTACCCTCTCAGGACATGTGCTTTCTGGGTGTGAGACTGAATACAGCATCCCAGATGGCCTTTTTGACCCCGGACAAACAAAAGAATCTTTCTCTTTACTTCCAACAATTGTCTCGTCAGTCCAGGCTGACTGCAAGGACAGTCCTTCAAGCCTTGGGGTTCATGGCATCTTGTATTCTGGTACTTCCCAATGCCAAACTGCATATGAGGAAGCTACAGTGGTATCTCAAGAATGTATGGACACAGCACTGCCAAGATTTGGACACTGTCATTCAGATAATACCTTGCATTCAAAAGGAGTTTTTGTGATGGGCTCAGGAATGTCACCTAAACAAGGGACTCTCTGTGACCCGGCCAGAGGCGAGTCAGATTTTAATGACAGATGCCTCAGACAAAGCTTGGGGAGCTCATCTAAACGGAAAATGGGTACAAGACACGTGGCCTGCCAGACTTCAACATCTACATATCAACTTGAAGGAGATGTTAGCAGTCCAATTTGCATTGATAGCTTTCAAGGATTTACTTCTTCCAGGGCAGGTGTTGATTCAAACAGACAACACAACTGTCATGTGGTACATCAACAAGCAAGGGGGAACGCATTCTTATCCTCTGTGCAGACAAGCAATGATTTTGTGGGAGACTGCTCTCAGTTTACAGTTACAGGGCATTTTGGCAGCGCCTAACGCTTTATAGTTTTGCCATCCTCCCTTACCTCTGCTTTGGGATTCTACCCATATGTAAGGACTGCAGCAATGTGAGATGAAGAACATAGTACAGTTTTGTACCTACCATAAATGTAGATGTTCGAAGATCCACTTTGCTGCAGTCCAATTTACCCTCCCTCCTTCCCCTCTGTTATTGAAGGTGGTGGTGTAGTTTGTGTTGTACATATTGTAAATATGGTTAGTGCACGGGTGGTTGGTTAGTTTTTGCTGGTTTTGGCTTTGGCCTTTCTTGTTAGGGCCTTCTGACATCTGGGGCAAGAAAAGACTGAGGAAATGACGTCGGTCATGCGCTTTTGTACCCTGACGTCCTGATGTCAGTTTTAAGCGCCTTGACCGACGTCAGCCTTATACTTTGGTATTCGGGCCGACCGAGGACAGCGGACTACCCATATGTAAGGACTGCAGCAATGTGGATCTTCGAACATCTACATTTATGGTAGGTACAAAACTGTACTTTTATGATTCTTCAAATCAAACTTTATCTGTCAAACCCAAAGGACATTCTACAAGATAAGTGTCTACATCCCTGGCTCATGCAGCTCGCCTACCATTAGACACGATTTGTGCAGCTGCTACTTGGTCTAAACCACATACATTCATCTCTCATTACAAAGTAGACAGGGTTTCTAGGGACAGGGCAACCTTTGGTTCCACTGTGCTCAAGAACGTTCTCCCGTGAGCTCCTCAGGAACATGGAGCTAGGGACGCTACCCAGGTGTAAGAACAAACGGCGAGATCGAACACTCTCACATATAGAAGTTATGTCCTTACCATAACATTCCATGTGGAGTGTTCATCTCGCCTTTGTTCTTACATTCCCACCCTCCCACCCTCAGGAAGAACGTTCAATTTGGTGCCTGGTCTGGGGTATTCTGCTTCTGCACTTGCAGTGGTTGTATATATATGATGTACATGTGTATATATATATATATATATATATATATATATATATATGTATAGATATAAGTTTTCTTGCTTTTAGGTAAATTTTTGGCATGAGTGTGTTCTCTCTCTGACGGCTGGTTTGCTTGCAAACTAGATCTGAGGTAAAGGCAGAGGGGAATTGTGGGTATTAGGTTGTCTTGAGCTTCTTCTCGATGCAGAGCTTGCAAGCGTCCTCGGCTCCGAACCCAGGTGTAAGAACAAAGGCGAGATGAACACTCTACATGGAACGTTATGGTAAGGACATAACTTCTAATTAAGGTAAGTTCTTATGCAGTTTTACTTTCTGTGATGTCAGTGGATCATTATTGACTGTCTCGTGTATGTAAAGCCATGATTTAATCATGGCTATTATTTCTCTCATTTATTGCTTTATTTTGAAGTTCTGGTAGGAAAACATCACATTTTTCTTCACCTTTCTCTTCATTTTTATGATATTTACTTCTGATTTAACACTGCTATAGCTGTTTTTCTCTGTAAATTACAATTTTACCACAGATTAAATTATTTGCATTTTCTACAGAGATATTATATGTAAAGTTGTTCAATCTCGCCGTTCATTCTTGACTCATGGGTTCGGAGCTGATCCATCAGCTCTGGTACAGCCATATGCTAAGCTCCGAGGTCTTCCAGTAGCTCGAGGCCAAGCCCCTATCCCATGATGCACTGTGAATTACCCCAGATCTAGTTTGCCACGGCATCTGATTGGCGGTTCCAGTGTATGCTCGGGCCAGTAACTTTAAACATTTCTAATAAATCACAAATGACTGGATGGTAGAAGAGCTCCACGCAGGACACCAATAGTAAAAAGAAGCTTTATTACATATAAACAAAATCAAATACAAATATGATACAAGGATGCCTAAAGCCATAATAAAATAAGCTTAAATTGATAAATGACTCTATCTCCATTTTAGCCCTCCTAAAGCTCAGAGCAGCTAAATTATAAAGGTATTTTCACATCATTGATGGTACTGATTTTCCAATTCAATTTGAATTATTATATGTTATTTTATATATTATACATTTACATTGTATTTATTTATGAAATTACATAATATTTATAACAAATATTTATTATATATTTATCTGAATATTATCAATTTAAGCTTATTTTATTATGGCTTTAGACATCCTTGTATCATAATTGTATTTGATTTTGTTTAGGTAAATAGTTTATTTTATTTTATATACATGAATTTTATGAACAGTTTGTCTTTAAAATTTGAACTAGTCAGTTTATCAATTAAGGGTTCAGTATAAATAAGGCAAATGTGGATGTTCATGTGTTTGATTCTGATGAAGTCTGGGGGATACTCAGACAAAAACGCTCTGTATATGTTTGGCGTTAAATACATGTAAAATAAAGCTGCTTTTTTACTATTGGTGTCCTGCCTGGAGCTCTTCTACCATCCAGCCATTTGTGATTTATTGGTTTCAACTTTCTGGATCAGCTCTACTTTGGTGTTTAAAATTTTCTATTTACTAGCTTTCAAATATAGCTTTTTCTAGTTGTTTTATGTAACTAGTTAGATAATTAGCTTTTATAGCTTTCCCCTTCCCGTGTGATATCTTATTCCTGATATATTTAGTGTTTACATAGTTGGCCTCTTTGTTTTCGGCCTAGTTGAACTGTGTGTGTTTTGATATCCTATAGTATTTAGCATTGCAATGTAAGGTTTTTTTTTGCTGTGATTGGATTTACTCTTTAGATAGTTGGCCTCGGTTTTTGGCCTAAGTTAGTTGAGTGTGTGCTACATTTAGTCAACAGTAGTTATACAGTTTTTTCAGTTCGTATATATTAGGCTCTGTGTGTGTGTGTGTGTGTGTGTGTGTGTGTGTGTGTGTGTGTGTGTGTGTGTGTGTGTGTGTGTGTGTGTGTGTGTGTACGTCTTTAGAGCCTTTTGTTGCTTATTTCATTGTGTTTTTGGATCGCATGAGTGTTAGTATGGCAGATGATAAGGACAACATCCCAAGTCCAGTTTTAAAAAATATCCGGACTGTAGCCAGAAAATGTCAATCACTGATGGGCATGTTACATGTGTCTATTGTTTAGGGGCTGTCCACCTCCAGGAATCTTGTGCTATCTGCCATTCTTTTTCTTCTAGGGTGCTTTTGGAGAGGAAAAGGAAATTGATGGATAGGAGTTTGCTAAAACACCCCTTTCAAGAGGCATTGAGTGACCAGGATGTTGCCAGCAAATCCTCTAAATCCTCAAAATTATCTACTGAATTTAAGGACTCAAAAAATCTGATGATACATTGGCTCCACAGGTTTTGGAGTCGACTGTCTTCTCGTTTTGGAGCCGGACCACAGCCTTGGAGCCATTATCTGAAGCGCCTCAGTCACCATTGCTGCAGTCGGCACCATCGGTGCATTCATCTAGATCATCTGTCAGCCTTTCAGATTTGGATATGGATCAGTTGGTCCAAAAGCTTTTACAGGCACCAGGCCTTGCTAAGTTGCTGTCGGCTCTGACCAAACAGCTTTGGAGCCGAAGACCACTACTCCCGCTTTGGCTACTCCTCCTCCAAGCCGTATCGGCCCTTCGGAGCCAGAAGAAGCAGACCTGCTGATCGTGCAGCCTTCGGAGCTGAGACCTGCTCCAGTGTCCTCTGCTCCATCTACTCTGACATCCTTGGTGCTGACCGGGGGCTCTAGGAGCCGATACTCTCCAGTCGGATCTGGTGAGGATAGTCGGACCGACTTGTCGGTGCCAACTCTTCCTCTCGGGGCTTCGGCTCAGATGAGCTCGGCTGATACCTCCGGCTCAGAGCCCACTGCCTTGGTGTGGGAGGGTTTGACGGTTCCCTCGGATCCATCGAATCCTTCCTATCGGAGCCGTGGTACCCTCAAAGCCATGAGGAGTGCTCTGTCTCCAAAGACATCTTCGACTTCAGGTCTTGCTTCCTCATCCCCTAAAGCACCTGTGTCTGCTTCTGCTTCCATCGTCCAGGCTAAGCGTAGAGACCCAGAGCCTCAGGTAGCCCCACAGGGTGCCCCCTGCTCTTCCGAGACCTCCCCAGAGGCTCCCACTGAGGAGGTCCCCAGGAAGAGATTGTGCAAGAGGAGACACTTGGACTCCCCACAGGCGTCTTTAACATCTGACACTGACGTAGATGAGTCAGAAGGGTTGCTGAGATACTTGAGATCCTCAGGCAATCCAAAAGCCCTACTGAGGATGAGTCAGTTCTCCTGAAGGTTTTCAGGTCTCAACCCTCCACCTCTTGGGTGTCTCTGCCCTTTGATGAGCTTATGCAGTTGGTTTCTCAAAGGGCATGGGAGTCACCAGAGTCCATGGAGCATGTCCCTAGGAGGCCTAATAAGTTTATTTCAGCCCCACCATGCAAAACTTTCTTATCCAAAGGAGTCCCAGTTGATGCCATGGTGGTGGCGGCGGCCACCAAAAAGGAAATGTCTGAGACTTCCTTGTCTATCCATCATCCTAATAGAGAGTCTAGGATCATGGATAAATATGAGAAATGCATGTTCAGTTCAGTGACTTTTGCTCTCCATTCACTGAACTACTTGACCCATTTTACTAGGTTGCAGAGAGATCTCCTTAAGGAGTTGGGAGATAATCTTCAGGATACAGTAGCTGCAGGTGCTTCTGACAAAGTTGCTGCCCAGCTTTCTGCCCTAAATTCTATTGCCTACTCGTCCACGTATCTCATATCCTATGCAGCTGATGGAACGAGTAGATCAGCGGGTACAGGAATCGCTATTAGAAGACATTCCTGCGTGCACTTGTGTTCCTTCGCGGAGCCCTTCAAGTCATCCTTCATTAACACCCCCTTTGATGGCTCATCCCTGTTTGGGCCTAAAGTGAAGGAAACCTTGACCAGGTGTGAACAGGAGGGAAGGACTCTGCCATCGGAGTCCGTTTTTTCACCCCTACCTGACCTTATCCCAAAGGTCAAAGGGGAGGAAAAATGTTGTTTCGGAAAGCCCAAGGAGCCTTTCAGGACACACATGGTGAACCCCCCTTCAGGGGCAGTGGGGATAATAGCGAAAGATGCCACCATCACTGCAGAGGGGGTCTGCAACATCAGGGTGACAAAGATCACTTCTCTGGGCAACCCTACCAGTGCTCCTGAAAGGAGGCCCGGCTGTCCTGCTCTGGAGGCAGTCGGGGGTCGCTTATCTTTGTACCCAAACGCCTGGCAAGAAATAACAAAAGACAGCTGGGTACAAAGTATCATTTCCAGAGGGTACTTCATACCATTCGCCACACCCACCCCCGTCCATAAGGAGAATCCCGGACGTTCCACCCAGTTACAGGGAACAAGCAACTATAGAGGTCCGAAAGTTGCTATAAAAAAGAGTCATCCAGCCAGTCCCAGCAGACCAGACAGGATCCGGAAATTACTCAAGATACGTTTTGGTTCCGAAAAAAACAGGGGACTGGAGACCTATTTTGGACCTCAGCAGACTCAACCAATACGTAAAGAAAGAGAAGTTCCGGATGATCTCACCTCAGTCTATTCTTCCCTTCTTAGGGAAAGACAATTGGATGTGCTCGATAGATCTCAAGGATGCGTACTACCACATAAAGATGGCCAGGCCATCCAGAGATCACCTGCATTTCCAGCTGGGAGCCAATCATTTTCATTTTCAAGCCCTGCCCTTTGGTCTCACTACAGCCCCCAGAATGTTCACCAAATGCATGGCAGTGGTCACGGCTCACCTGAGGTGTCTAGGATTTCAGGTGTTTCCGTACCTAGACGATTGGCTCCTTCCCGCCACCACCAGGCATCAACTTATTCAGGCAGGGGAGTACAGTCTGTCACTCTGCAATCATTTAGGTATTACAGTCAACTCAGAAAAGTCTGCCTTGTTGCCATCGCAGCATATCATTTTTATCAGGGCAGATCTAGACACCTCAGCCACCACTCTAAGGCTACCAATCGAAAGAGTCTTTCTTCTGCGCCAGCATGTCACCACATTGGTATCGAAATACAGAGCACCAGCTGCTGAATTTCTGAAAGTATTGGGTATGATGGCTGCAGCAATCCTAGCCATACTATTAGCAAGAATGCATGTGTGGATCCTTTAAAGGCTGTTGTTCACTCAATGATCTTACCAGGAACTACCCATGGACCACAAGATATTGATTACGAGCTCTTGCAAGAAAGATCTCCAGTGATGGTTGACATCTCTTCATGTCACCATAGGATGCCCCTTTGTTCTACCACCTCCAGTAGCCATTGTGACCATGGATGCTTCTCTGATAGGGTGGGGGGATATTTTCAGGGAAAGACTGCCCAAGGCACATGGACCGATCAGGAGTCAAACTTGCATATCAATGTTCTGGAGATGAGAGCAGCACTTTTGGCGTTGCAGTACGTCCAGAACTCTCTTCCTCTAGGAACTATTGCGAATCAGACAGACAGTATGTCAGTGGTCTGGTACTTGAACAAACAAGGGGGAACCAGATCTTACCCTCTTTGCCGAGAAGCCCTCAGAGTTTGGCAGTGGGCTGTTTCCTCCCAGCGCTTTCTGTTGGCAATGCACATCCCGGGGGGATCCAACATGATAGCAGACAAGCTGAGCAGGGCAATCTTGTTGCCACACAAGTGGTCCTTCAAGAAAGAGATTGCGGACAGGATTTTCCACGGGGCCAGCCTTGCTGCGACCTTTTTGCCAGTCACATCAACACAAAATGCAGGTGCTACTTTGCCCTGATTCCCCCTCCGGGAGAAGCCCCGAGGGACGCAGTCATACACGATTGGCACCCAGGTCTCCTCTGTGCATTTCCACCAATCCCATTGATACCCAAGGTTCTACAGAAAGCAAAATCCGTGGGAAGGACTATTATCCTTATAGCCCCTCTTTGGCCTCGGCAGATTTGGTTCCCATTCCTTCAACATCATCTCTTGGAGGATCCCTGGATTCTGGACCCAGTTCCAGACCTTCTGACACATCCGTCGGGGGACCTTCATCCCTCTCTGCAGTCACTGAAGCTGACAGCTTGGCTGCTCCAGTTCCCCTCATAGCCAGGCTTCATAATTTTTCCAGTGAGACAGAACAGATCCTTTTGTCTTCTCATAAGTCGTCCATTAGAAGATAGTATCTTAGTTAGTGGAAGAGATTTTCCATATGGGCCTCTAAGCATAATATTGATCCTTACTAAGCTCCCTTGACATCCATTCTCAAATTCTTAACTATGATTTTTAACAAAGGAGTGGCAGCAGCAACAGTTTGGTTCCAGTTGGCTGCTATATCTAATTTTCATCTTGGGATTGGCGGGTTAAATATCATGTCCCACAAGTTATCCAAGACCATTCTCAAGGGGACATTTCATATGAGACTACCTATGAAAACTCCTTATTCCCCATGGAGTCTAAATTTTATGCTGTCACGTATAATCCTTCCCCCCGTTTGAACGAGCATCATCTTGTGACCTAAAATATTTGTCATGGAAAACCATTTTTCTGGTAGCTATTACTTCTGCCCGCAGAGTGTCAGAGCTTCAGGCTTTATCTGTCAGCCCTCCTTATTTGATTTGTCAAGCTGACATAGTATCACTTAGGACAAATCCCTCCTTTTTGCCCAAAGTTTGTTCAGAAACCATTATCAACCAAGTCATTGAGTTACCAGTTTTCTTCCCTAATCATTCCAACAAGTTGGAGTATATGCTGCACAAACTTGATGCTCACAGACAGCTCAGATGTTATTTGGATAGAACAAAAAATATCAGGAAATCAGACCAGCTCTTTGTTTCATTCTCTGAATCCAGGAAAGGTAGACCAGTGGCTAAAACAACTCTGTCTAAATGGTTATCTGATTATATCACCTTTGTCTGTTCAGCTGCGAATATGCCTTTGCAACACAAGACTAATGCTCACTCAACCAGAGCAGTTTCTACATCTTCTGCGGTCCAAGCCAAACTGCCCCTTGATAACATTTGTGCAACAGCCACTTGGTCAAAACCTCATACCTTTATCACCCATTACAAAGTTGATAAGGCCTCCAGAGACAGGGCTTCCTTTGGATCTACGGTCCTGAAGAATGTACTCCCATGAGCCACCCCAGGTTGATGGTGCTAGGGACTCTACCCATCAGTCAAGAATGAACGGCGAGATTGAACAACTTCACATTAAAAAGTTATGTACTCACCATAACGTTCCATGTGAGTTGTTCATCTCACCTTCATTCTTACTTCCCTCCCTCCTTCCCCCTCCTGGCTGATAGCTGACCTAGATGTTGGTCTCATCCTGGTTACTCAATGTCTTCTTCCTTTCCATAGGGGGATAGCTGATTTATATGGTTATAGTACATGCAGCAAACAAGATCTGAGGTAATTTACAGTGTATCATGGGATAGGGGCTTGGCCTCGAGCTACTGAAAGACCTTGAGCTTTGCATATGGCCGTACCGGAGCCGATCCGAACCCATCAGTCAAGAATGAAGGCGAGATGAACAACTCACATGGAACGTTATGGTGAGTACATAACTTCTTATTTTCATTTCTTACAATGGAATCTCTAAAAATGCTTTTTATGTTGTTTTAAAGGGTTTGTATTTAATTTAAGTGTATATTTTTGATATTTGTCACTGTATGGACAATTGAATTTTACTTAATTTTGTAACTGCATGTGTTGTTGTTTATTACACTTTGCAGGTTGTACAAGGCTTAGCACAATTTAAACTGTTTCTTCAATATTTTATGCAGTTTAGCCCTATTTGCTGTGTGGATACATAGTTTATATTTTCTATTATTGCTACCTTTAATCAGCCCTTAATATTGACTGCAGCTCTTAGTAGTGTCTGTATATTATTCTGGCTGGCATTTTTTACTCTGATTTGATGGATCGTGATATGGCTGCCCCCCTTCCCCCATTTAAATCCAGTTGCACCTATAAAGAAAAAAATCAACAAAACATGCCTCAACCTACAGTTTGTGAATTTGTTGTTGCCTTAAGTGGCCTGCAGATCATTTACCTTTTCCCCATCCCCCTCTGGTGAGAGTCCACAACCGTCTGTGGTATGGTCGCTCAGACACATTTTCTGGGGCTGTTGCAGTACCTAGTTCAGGTAAAGGGAGAACAAAACTCTTTAGATGCAAGAGAGGTCTGGGTAAGAGACACCTTGCCAGATTTGTCCCCAGATATTTTGTCCACTAGCGTAGTTCTTGGTAAGAAAAAAAAACAGAAACTTCACCACATGACAGGCAGTCAGGTTACTACAATGTAAAAGGCTGATGTGGTTTTCTTAGCTAAGAGTTTTTTTACAGTCAGCTTCTCTTGGAGACTATGTTCCTGTTTCTATTCAGAATTACTATGCGGCTACTTACTCTACAGATCAGTCTAGTGTCGCAGATTTTGATATAGACTCTGATGCAGGCAGCAGTAAACACATTGAGGTTCTCCAATCTGATTCTTTTGGGAGGGGAGCAGGTTCAAAACCCCAAACAAGTATTCACCTTTCCAAAAATGCTAGCTAGGTTTAGAAATGTATTTGACTGGAAGCAATCTGGAGCTATGCCAGAGATTGGTAGAGTTTATGAGCTTGTTGAGAATGAGATTCCAAATGTTTTGACTGTTTTTCCTCTGCTTCTGACCTTAGAAGGTGTATATAAACTGCATGTAAATCTCCTTTGCCTAGTGAACCATCTCCCAAAAAAGCCACGATGGAAGACAAAGTGTACCCTGATGTGAAAGCTTTTTTTTGCTCCTTTGTCAACTGACCCAGCTGCTGTTTCTCCAACTGCAAACTCTAACAAGAGAGCCTTGGCTTCTAATCCTACAGTGCTGCATAAACTTGGCAAGTGGTTAGAATCCCAGGGAAGAAAATATCTCAGTCTAGTAATTCAGTCTTTAGAATTTTAAATTATTAGGGCTTCATGTGGACATTTGCCAGTATGCTTACTGTTTAGATGACTTTGCTGTATTTTTACCTGTCATACAGATGTGTTATATGAATGAGATTGTTTCTAATGTGACTCAGGTTTCAAAACATGCTTTGGGGAGTGTTGTGGAATTTACAGACCCAATTTCTAGAAATGCAGCTGCTTCTGTATTAAAAAAGTTTGCTTGGTTACATAACCAAAATTTTTCTGAAGATTTAAAAAATATGAATGTGAAGTTGTTCTATCTCACTGTTCATTCTTACAGATGGGTTCGGAGCCGATCCTCGTCTCCGATTTGGCCTACTACAAAGCTCGATGTCTTCAGACAGCTCGAGGCCAAGTCCCTATCCCATGATGCACCTAGAGTTACCTCAGATCTAGTTTGCCGCTGCAATAGATCAGAGGTTCCTCGCATAGCTCGGGCCAGTACAAAACTTTTTTCTACAAATTTATGTAACTATTTTGATATATCTCTACTTAGATTTAGCTTAGCTCTTATAGCTTATTGTGTAGATTCTTTTTCCTTGGTGTGCCTTTGTTCTTGACTAGTTATTAGCTCTCTTGGCCTCATTTTATTTAGGCCTTGTTAAATCTTTACTGTAATTTAAATAGTAGTTGTGTGCCTTTGAATAGTGACTTTTTCTGTCACAGCTTTGAATATATTAAGATATTTAGATACATAGATATTAGAGTGCTTAGATAAATAGTTATAGTGTGTGTGTGCTTAACAGTATTTTTAGCCCATAGTTTTAAAGGGCTTGTTTGATAAGTTTTTGGGTGTATCTTGTTCATTACAGTACCCTCTCTTGAGATTGTGTGTTCCAGTGTGGCTAACCAGGATAAGGATAAACACCCTAAATCAGGGTTTAAGAAATGTCCAAAATGTGGACAGAAAATGTCTGTCACTGACAGCCATGTGAATTGTCTATACTGTTTGGGAGCATTAGACCTTCAGGAAAGCTGCTCCATTTGTCATTCCTTGTCTTCTAGGGTTCTTCAGGAGAGAAATAGAAAGTTAATAGACAGAGGTTTAGTCATACCATCTTTTCAAGAAGCTTTGAGCGACCCGGACAGGTCTAGCAAATTCTCAAAGTCTTCTAAGGCTTTTACTTCTTCTGAAGTAAAAAAATCTAAAAAAAACGTCGACGTCGACCAGCCGACCGTCTTGTTTTTTTAGAGCTGATCCTCGGTCTTGGAATCGGTATCCAAAGTGCCTAAATCTCCACTCCTGCAATCTGTACCCCCTTCTATCCACTCATCTTGGTCTTCGATAAGCCTTTGTGATTTGGATGTGGATCGTGTGGTGCAGAAGCTTTTACAGGCACCGGCCTTTGCTAAATTTTTATCGGCTCTGACCCAAACGGCTTTGGAACATGAAACCCTTTTACCATCTACTACTTTTTCTCCTCCGAGCTATACCGGTCCTTCGGAGCCAGAGGAGTCGGACTTGATGATCGTTGAGCCTTTGGAGTTGACGCCTGCTCCAGTGTCCTCGGCTCCATTTACTCTGACGTCCTCGGCACCGATCGAGGAATCTAGGAGCCGACACTCTCTGGTTGGGTCCGGTGAAGATAATCAAACCAACTTGTCGGTTCTGACTCTGCCTCTCGGGGCTTCGGCTCGGATGAGATCAGCTCCTGCCTCTGGCTCAGAGCCCACTATCCGGGTGCTGGGGGTATCGACGGTTTCCTCAGATCTGTTGGTCCCTTCTCATTGGAGCAGAGGTGCCTTCAAAGCCATGAGGAGAGTTATGTCTCCTAAGACATCTTCGACTTCAGGTCTGGCTTCCTCCTTCCCAAAAGCGCCTGTGTCTGCTTCTGCTTCACAGATCCTTGCTAAGCGTAGAGACCCAGAGCCTCAGGAAGCCCCATTGGGTGGTCCCTGCTAGTCTGAGACCTCACCAGAAGTTCCCACTGATGAGGTTCCCAAGAAGAGAATCTGTAAGAGGAAGCATTTAGACTCCCCACAGGTGTCTCTCACATCCGATACCGACTTGGATGAATCAGAAGGGTTCCCACAGTCCCCCTCTGAGGATATCTCTTTTGGTGAGATATTAGGAATCCTTAGGGGAGGGGTGACTGGCAGTCCACCAACCCTACTGAAGACAAGTCGGTTCTGGTCTCAGCCCTCCACCTCTTAGGTGTCTCCACCCTTTGATGAGCTTACGGAGCTGGTCTCATGAAGGGCGTGGGAGTCCCCAGACACCATGGAGCCTGTCCCCAGGAGGCCTAATAAATTTATTTCTACCCACCTGGAAAAATCTTTTCTTACCAAGGGAGTGCCAGTTGATGCCCAGGTGGTGGCGGCGGCGGCCACCAAAAAGGAAATTTTAGAAACAACTTCCTCTATCCAAACTCCTAACGGAGAATCTAGGATGACGGATAGATACGGGAAGCGCACGTACAGTTCAGCAACTTTTACACTGCGCTCTCACCCATTTTACCAGACTGCAAACAGATCTCCTAAAAGAGCTTGGAGACACTCTTCAGGATACAGCAGCTACAGGAGCTTCAGATAAAGTTTCCTCCCAGCTTGCTACCCTCAATTCCATAGTAAACTCATCCATGTGCCTCATTTCATATGCTGTTGATGGAGCAAGCAGAGCAGGGGGTACAGGAATTGCTCTTAGGAGACACTCCTGGATGCACTTGTGTTCCTTCACGGACCCCTTTAAGTCATCTTTTGTCAACACCCCTTTTGATGGCTTGTCCCTTTTCGAGCCCAAAGTTAAGGAAACTTTGAAAAGGTGTGAACAGGAAGGAAAGACTCTGTCTGCCGTCGGAGTCCATTTTTTCACCCCCACCAGACCCTACCCCAAGGGTCAAAGGGGAGGAAAGATGTGGTTCCGTAAAGCCCAAGGAGCCTTTCAGGATACACATGGTGACCCCCCCCTCCAGGGGCAGAGGAGGGGAAAATAATGGAAGACACCGCCCTCGTGGCTGAGGGGGTCCACAAAACCAGGGCAACAGAGATCAGTTCTTTGGGAAGCCCTACCACCGCTCCTGAAAGGAGGCCCGACTGTCCTACTCTGGAGGCAGTCGAGGGTCGCTTATCTTTGTATCCAGACACCCGGCTGAAAATAACAAATGACAACTGAGTACAAAGTATCATTTCCAGGGGATATTTCATTCCTTTCGCCACACCCCCTCCATTGACAAGAAAAATCCCGGACGTTCCACCCAGTTACAGGGAACAGGCAACAACAGAGGTCCAAACGTTGCTAAGAAAAAGAATCATCCAACCAGTCCCAGCAGACCAGATAGGATCCGGAACTTGCTCAAGATTCTTTTTGGTTCCAAAAAAGACAGGGGACTGGAGACGTATTTTGGACTTCAGCAGACTAAACAGATCTGTCAAGAAAGAGAAGATGTTTTGTAGTCCTATCTTGCCGTAATTCTTGCTGGATGGGTTCGGAGCCGATTATTGGCTCTGACTCGGCCAATACTAAAGCTCAAGAGCTTTTACTGGCTCGAGGCTAACCCCTATACCATGGTGCCTCATGGCAATTCCCCAGATCTCCTTTTCTGCAAAAGCTTTGAGGTTGTCTCCTTACTGGCTCTTTGGCTAAGTAGATTTTATCTGAAGTAGTTTACTTCATTTTGTCTTCAACCTGTGGGAAAACGGATCCATATTGGATCCGAGCCGGCAAAAATTACTAGCATCGGCTCCAAGCACCAGACTCCTCCCCTTCCCCATAATACACCTCCACTGCCTTCCATCCCCAGATCCCGTTTGCCGTGATTTGTAAAACATCATGTCTCTAGAGCTCCAGCTAGCAGGGTGATTCTGATTGTAAGTTTTTCTAAATTTTCTGTTACTTTTAGCCATTTCAAGTTTGTATAGGTACCCTTTCTCCCCTCCCATTGCTTTGGCATCGAGTGTAAGTTTGTAGTTGTAGTTAGTTTAGAGTAGTTTGTCTGTGGTGCCCCTCCCCCTCTTAGTCAGTCTAGAGAGGTGAGTGGGTGTGTTATTAGTCTAAAGAAAGAAAGTTTTTGGTCTTTCTCTTTCTTTTTTAAGGCTTCTTGTTTGATAGTATGGCTGAAAAGCTTATCTTTAAGCGCTGCACAGAGTGTGGACATAAGCTCTCCCCAGTGGATGTCCACACTCTGTGTGTGTTGTGCTTAGGCGTGGCCCACTTTAATGTGGAGTGCTCCAGTTGTGTGGGGTTCAACCCCCGAGCTTTGAAGGATAGACAGGCCAAGTTGGCCCTCAAAGGTCTTCTGCCTGCCACTGATTCTCCTTCCTCGCCCTCGACTTCAGTCACAGCGACTGCTGTGGCTGCTGCTCCCGCTTCTCTACCTCTGGCTTCCCCTCCCTCCCAGGCTGGGACTCAAACTCCTGCATCTAAGCCTGTGGTAGCAGAGCTGAGGAGAGGCAGAGAGCAGGAGAGAGAGTCGAAGACGAAGGAAAAGAGGAAGAGGTCCCTGGACCTCTCGTCCCCGAGCATGACTGCACATACCCGTGACTCCCCTTGGCTCTGGTCTCCGAGGTTCTCCCTGTTGCCAGAGGAGGCATGTTCAGTCTCCTGGGCCTGGGTTCCCTGACCGGCAAGGTCAGAGTCCATAGCCTCGTCTTGGTCGACCCATTCTTTATCGGACATGGATCTGGATAAGATGATGAGGCACTTTATCTGTACACAGATCCAGATGGGGGTCTTGCCAGCCCCCTCCTCCCTCAGAAGTGGGGAGCTCGCTTTCCTTTTTACAGCCCATTTCTCCTTCCCCCGATCTGACCGTCGGCTTTGGAGTTCTCGGATCTGAGGTTGGCCTTGGTCAGGGGGTCGGTGCCAACTGTCCTTGCGTCCCCGACAGCTGCCTGGAGCATCTCAGATCCAACCAGTTTGGATCCAAGCCGCTCTCGGAGCCGGAGCCTGGGTGTCGAATCCGAGGGAGTGGAACCATCCACTTCAGGTCCGGCTCCGATTCTCGCTTAGGATCCGGGGAAACTAGCCTCCTTATTAGCTTCCCAGGAGGTACGCTCTCCTTCGGCATTTGATGTGGTAGAACGGGTCCTCTCCATCGGCTCGAGGCCCCTGACCGCCCCCTCGGACTCCACCCAGAACCCCTCGGCTCTGTCTGTGGTCCCCATTTTTTCACCAGAGGGAGAGCCTGTGCCCGAAGAGCCTCAGAGGAACAGGTGGCTTGCGAGCACTCCCTGGAGAGCTCCACAGGAAATGTGCTTCGCAAGCATATGTGCAAGAGGAGGCACTTGGACTCCCCCGAGTCCCTAACCAAGGACACAGATTTAGATGATGGGGAGGGCTCCCCAAGACCACCTCCCGACAATGTCTCCTTTGAAGACATCGTGGAAATCCTGCGCCATCGGGGAGGTTGGTCTGCCCCCAAGCCCTCCTCAGATAAGTCTGTGTTTCTGGAAGCGTTTGGCATGGGTCCGTCTATGTCTTGGGTGTCCCCTCCCACGGATCCTTTAGTGGATTTGATTACCTCGCGGGTGTGGAAGGAACCAGATACCGTGGAGCTGATCCCCAAGCTCCCCAATAAGGTTCTGAGTCCCCCTATTGACAGGCCTTCCTGGAACAAGGGCTCCCCAGTGGACGCCATGGTGGCAGCAGCAGCCATGAAGAAGGAACTATCTCAGGAAAGTTCCTCGGTCCACCCTCCTGACCGAGAGTCACGGATGATGGACCACCTAGGGAGGCTGGTGTATGCTGTAGCTACCTTTTCAATAAGGGTTCTAAACTACTTGGCCCATGTCACGAGACACCAGCGTGACCTAGTGAAAGAGCTGGAGGAGTCTCCACCCAAGACCATGTTGCAGGAGGACAAGGCTTCGTTCTCTGCGAAAATGGCCACTCTGAGAGCAGTAGCAATTACGTCCATGCTACGGAAGGAGTGGCTAGGGTGGCTGGGTCCGGCATGTCCATGAGGCATAACACCTGGCTCAGGTTGTGCCAGTTCACCGAACCCTTTAAGGTGTCCTTTGCTAATGTCCCTTATGACGGCTCAACTCTTTTCGGTATGACTGTCAAGGAGACACTAGTCTAGAGTGAGAAGGATGGGAAGACACTGCCTGCCATCGGGATCTGCTTCTCTAACCCTCAAAGGTCCTTTTCCCAGAACCAGAGAGGGCAAAAGAAGATGTGGCTCCAGAGGTCTCAGTATTCCCGGGACACTCAGGGCTCTTCTTCCCCTAGAGGCACAGGGGACAGAATGGATGCTGGCCAAGAGGCCGAGGGGGTCTGTGAAACTTTGGGTCTCGAGAACCATTCTCGGACAGACCCAGGCAGCAACCCTGAGGGGTTGCCTGGCTGCTCTACTCTGGAGACAGTCGGGGGACGATTGTCCTTGCACCCAATGGCATGGGAGTCAATAACAACTGACCGCTGGGTGCTTCAAATTATATCCAGAGGATATTCGATCCCCTTCGTGGGTTTCCCCCCATATTTCCCAAACACCTCCTGGACATTCCACCCACACAAAGGGAGGCAGCAGCACAGGAAATTTCCAAGCTGCTAGGAAAACGAGCCATTGAAACCATCTCCCCAGATCAGTCCGGATCAGGCTTCTACTCCAGATTCTTTTTGGTGCCAAAGAAAATGGGGGACTTAAGGCCCATCCTGGACCTCCCTACCCTGAACCCGTCAGTTGCCAAAGAAAAGTTCCGTATGGTCACACTACAGTCCATCATGCCGTACCTGCAAGAGAGCGACTGGATGTGCTCGTTAGAACTCCAGGATGCTTACTATCACATAAAAATGCACAGAAACTCCAGGAGGTTCCTCCACCTCTGACTAGGGGCCAATCATTATCAATTTTGAGCCCTACCCTTTGGTCTTACTACAGCCCACAGGGTGTTTGCCAAAGTGATGGCGGTTGCAGCAGCTCACCTGAGGCTTCAGGGGATTCAAGTCTATCCGTACCTGGACGATTGGCTTCTCACTGCTCCTACCAGGTGTCTACTTTCCCAAACCAGGGGATTACTTTCTGACACTTGCCCTGAGTTTGGGTATCACCATCAGCACACTCAAGTCTCTACTAGAGCCTGTACAGGTGATAGATTACATTGGTGCCAGGATAGACACACTACAGTGCAAAGTGTTCCTGACCTCGGAGAGAGTTCAAAATCTCAGGATGCATGTCTCCCTAATTTACCATTCTCACCTCCCGACAGCGTAATCAGTGTTGAGGGCCCTAATCTCAATGGCGGCGACCATAACACTCCTTCCATGTGCTCGGCTACACATGTGGATTCTTCAATAGACTCTAGCAGTTCAGTGGTCCCTGTTGGATTTACCACTAACTTATCCTATCCACCTGAGTCAAGTGTGTCGGTCGTCCCTCATATGGTGGATGAGCTCTCCGGACATTTTGGAGGGACAATCCTTTGTTCCAGCACTGGCCCAAACCAGTGTCCACGAATGCCTCCTAACTCGGGTGGGGGGACATTCTTTGGGCAGGACAGTCCAAGGCCTGTGGTCCCTCTTAGACACCAGCTTGCGTATCGATGTCCTAGAGATGAGGGCGGTCCTTCTAGTGTTGTGGGCCCTTCATGCCTTTCTTCTTCTGGGGATGATTGTGACTCAATCAGACAACATGTCAGTAGTCTGGTATATCAACAAACAGGGAGGGACCAGATCTTATCCGTTTTGTTACGAAGCCATGAGAGTGTGGGAATGGACAATCTCTCCTGGTCGCTTTCTCATCACAATGCACATTCCGGGATGGTCCAACATTCAAGAAGACAGGCTAAGTCAGACCATTCTGATGCCTTACGAGTGGTCTCTGAATCCATCAGTTGTGGAACAGATCTTCAGCAAGTGGGGTTAACCTTGCTGCGATCTCTTCGCATGTCCTTCCAACTCGAAGTGCAGCAGGTTTTTCGCTCTGAACCCCCTGCCGGAGGAGTCCTCCAGAGACGCTCTAGTTCATGCTTGGCCTCCCGGTCTTCTGTATGCTTACCCGCCAATTCCTCTCATCCCAAGGTTTCTGCAGAAAGCTTGTCAACTGGGGAGCAAGGTGATCCTCATTGCCCCATTCTGGCCTCACCAGGTATGGTTTCCCTTCCTTTGGTCTCACCTTGTGGCTCCACCTTGGATCCCAGAATCCAATCAGGTTCTGATTTCACACCCATCGGGGGTGCCTCATCCGAGTCTGGACAGCCTGAAGCTCACAACTTGGCTGCTCCAGTTCCCCTGATTGCTAGGATTCCCGGACTTCCCTCCTCAGTTAAGTCTATTTTGGTAACTTCTCATAAGTCTTCTACCAGAAAGGTTTATCCAGGAAATTGAAACATTTTTCTTTCTGGGCGCCTCTCAGAGGAGTTTAGATCTTTTTATGGCTCCTATTTCCACCATTCTTGATTTTCTAGCTGACATTTTCCAGCATGCAGCTAGTTATTCTACTGTCAGTTCAGTTGACTGCCATTTTTCATTTTCATGTGGGTGAGCACACATCCTTGGCATCCTCTAGATAGACTGTGTAAAGCCTTTATTAAAGGCACTTTTTTGCTACGGCCCCCGGTCAAAGATCCTGTCCCCCCGTGGGACCTTTCTGTGGTTCTCCAAGCTCTGGTCGCTCCACCTTTTGAACCTGCCGCAACTGAAGATCTAAAATATCTATCATGGAAAATAGCTTTTCTGGTGGCGATTACCTCTGCTAGAAGGGTTTCGGAACTTCAGGCCTTATCCATAAAATTCCTGTACATGATTTTTCCTAAAGATAGAGTTTCCCTTCGAACCAACCCATCTTTTCTTCCTAAAGTGGCGTCACCAGTCAATATCAATTAGACTATAAATTTGCCTGCGTTCTTTCACAATTTTACTAACAGGATGGAATACAAACTACACATGTTGGATGTTCATAGACAGTTACGATTCTGTTTACACAAGACAAATAATTATAATAAATCTGATCAATTGTTTGTTTCTTTCTATACACCCTTTTTGGGCAAACCTATTTCCAAGGTCATGATAGCTAGATAGCTTTATTCATGCATCCTGCAGGTCTATAAGGACAAAGGCACGTCTCCTCCAGGTCAGGTTAAAGCTCATTCCACTAGGTCCATGGCTATGTCTGCAGCTTTCTGGTCTAGGGTGTCTTTGGATGACATTTGCTCTGCAGCTACTTGGTCCTCGTCTCATATGTTTATTTCCCATTACAAATTGGACTTGACATCTAGAAGTAGAGCATCCTTTGGCTCCGCGGTGCTCCAGAATATCCTTCCATGAGGGCCTCCCAGGAGTTTAGTAGCTGGGGACTCTGTCCCACAGGTTGAAGACCAAATTAAGTAAACTAATTCAGATAAAGAAGTTATGTACTCACCATAACATTCCATCTGAGTAGTTGTACTTAATTTGTCTTCAACCATCCCTCCCTCCTTACCCCAGACCTTGGCGCATGTTCAGCCTAAGGGCTATAGTATAGGTCACAAGTTTGTTATCAGGTCGTGTTCTAAGTATAAGTTCTGCAAACTCGATCTGGGGATGGAAGGCAGTGGAGGTGTATTATGGGTAAGGAGAGGAGTCTGGAGCTCGGAGCTGGTGATAGTAATTTTTGCCAGCTCGGATCCGATATGGATCCATATTCCCACAGGCTGAAGACAAATGAAGTACAACTACGCAGATGGAACGTTATGGTGAGTACATAACTTCTTTATCATAAGTCTTTGATATTTTTGTCGAGTTTTCTTCATTATTCTATTTACATAATTGCTACCTTTTACCTGTGTGTTTGTAGTGAGTGCTTGATCCCCTGTCCCACTTTCTTAGGATTGTATGGCCCATTTTAGTTAGAGGGCCATAGTTGCCCGTTTAAATTAGAGGGCCTTTCCTCTCTGAGTGCTAGTTCTTCTTCTTAAAAAAAAAAACAAAAAAAAAAAAACTTCCTTCCCTTCATTGCTTGCCTTGTTATTATTGTTATTGTTAGCTCTGTTTTTCTTAGCAATATGTCCAAAGACAAAGACAGAGAACATAAGGAACACCACCCTTCTGGGTTCAAGAAATGCAATAAGTGTTCTCAAAAAATGTCATTGACTGACAGTCGCACCAGCTGTGTGTACTGTCTGGGAGAGGCTCATTTACAAGAACCCTGTACTTTCTGTCATGCCTTTAGTATTAGGATTCTTAATGAGAGAAAACGAAAATTGATTGACAGGGGTCTTATGACTAGTTCCTTCCAGGAACAGCTGGAACCTGGTCAGACAGTTCCCAAAACTTTGAAAAGAAAATCTCCATTGGTTCCAGCTTTGGAGCCATCAAAGAAGTCTAAAGTGATGGAGCCGAGGAGTTCTGGCTCCAATTCCGCTTCTTCTGTCTCTGTGCCGTCTTGTTTCTTCAGTGCCGAGGCAACCTTGTTATTGAGAAACTCTCCTGTTTTGGACCCTATCTCACCAACTTTTTGATCTCCTATTTTAGAAAGGAGGAGATCTCCTTCTATCTCCACCCGTTCCTCCAGGACACTTCGGATGAGGATACTGAGCGGGTGGTGAAGAGTCTGCTCTGTGACCCGGCTCTGGCTAAAAAGTTAGCTCTTCTGAACCCAAAGGCTTCTGAGCCATCCCATCTTCAGACTACTGCTCCTCCTCTGACTGCTTCGCTCTCGGAGTCGAACAATTTGGGTCCTTCTGTGTTGGATCCTTCGGTCCCGAGAATTCTTCCTGCTTCCTCGGAACTGATGACTCTATCCTTATTGGGTCAATCTGGAGCCAAGGGGTCTGGGAGCCGATGCTGTCGAGTCGACTCCGAGAGGGATAGTCACCCCGTTTTTTCTTTGGAACCGACCCTCCCTCTCGGTGTTTCGGCTCGACTGAGCTCGATTCCCACGTCTGCTTCGGAACCTGTCCCTCCTGCTCGGAGCTGACCTTCCATCTCCTTGGAGCGGAGGTCATCTTTGGAGCGGGGTGGAAAGGCCTTTGAAGCAATAGAGAAAGCTTTGCCTAGTGCCAGAGCGCTGCCTTTGGACTCGATGTCCCACCAGCAGCCGGCAGCAACCTCATCTCCCCCGCCTCCCCCTCAGCGTAGGGAACCAGAGACTCAAGAAACCCCCACTGGAGGTGTCCCCTCTTCTGAGACCTCCCCAGATTATACTACTGGAGAGCTCCCTCGGAAGAGACTTTGTAAGAGGAAGCACATTGACTCACCTGAGTCTGTCATGTCAGAAATTGATTTGGATGAGTCAGAAGGGTCCACATCTAACCTTACTGAGGACGAATCAGTGTACCTTGAGGCCTTTGGTTCCCTACCTTACACCTCGGCTGACACTGTCTTATGACCAACTCTTGGGGGGTCATATCCCGGAAAGCGTGGACATACCTGGACACAGTGGAGCCTGCCCTGAGGAGGCCAAACAAATTTATGACTGCTCCGGAAGACAAATCTCTTCTTTCTAAGGGAGTTCCTGTGGATGCTATGGTGGTAGCAGTGGCCATAAAAAAGGAGTTGTCTGAGACATCTTCAAATATCCATCCTCCTAATAAAGAGTCCAGGACGATGGATAGGTATGGAAAGCGTACCTTCTCTTCAGTGGCATTCACCTTACGATCGCTGAATTACCTGTCCCATTTTACTAGACTTCAAAGGGATCTCCTGAATGAGTTGGGAGATACCCTTCAGGGTTCAGTAGCTTTGGGATCCATGGACAAGGTATCTGCACAGCCCTCCACCCTTACATCTATAGCTAACTCCTCCATGAGGCTGATTTCCTATGCAGCTGATGGAGCGAGCACGGCAGCCGCAGCGGGAATTTCACTTAGGAGACATTCCTGGATGTGTCTATGCAACTTTACAGAATCCTTTAAGTCTTCCTTTGCCAACGTCCCCTTTAATGGTTCACATCTTTTTGGACCGCGAGTAAAAGAGACTTTGACCAGGTTTGAGCAGGAAGGGAAAACCTTATCTGCTGTCAGAGTCCGTTTCTCCCTTCCTTTTAGACCCTATCCCAAGGGTCAAACAGGAGGGAAAATCTGGTTCCATAAATCCCCATAATGTTTCCCTCAGGCACAAGGTCAACCCTCCCCTAGAGGCAGAGGGGGAGGATATAATGGAAGATGCCGCACTCTCGGCAGAGGAGGTACACAACATCAGGGAGATAGAGATGCTTTCTCTGATCATCCCATTCATCACCCCTTAGGGGTTGCCCGACTATCCATCTCTGGAGGCAGTCGGGGGTTGTCTTTCACTGTACCCAAGCACCTGGCTACAAATTTCTCAAGATCGTTGCATACAAACCAAAACTTACAGAGGTTACCTTATTCCCTTTCTTTCCGATCCCCCAGTAAACCAGTCTCTACCAGATGTGCCACCCATTCAGTTAGACTGTGCAACATCAGAGGTCATCTCGTTGCTTCAAAAAAGAGTCATCCAAGAAGTCCCCACAAAGCAAATAGGATCCGGAATTTAAGATTCCTTTCAGTTCCAAAAAAACAGGGGACTGGAGATGAATTCTAGATCTCGGCAAACTCAACAATCGAAGTTCCGTATGATCACTCAGCAGTTAATATTTCCCTTTATCGGGAAAGACAATTGGATGTGCTCAGTAGATCTTCAGGACGCATACTACCATATCAAAATGGACAGGTGCTCCAGAAGACATCTATGCCTTCGGCTGGGAGCCAGTCATTTTTAATTTTGAACACTGCCCTTTGGCCTCACTACAGCCCCCATAGTGTTCACCAAATGCATGGCAGTGATAACGGCTCACCTGAGAAGTCAAGGATTCCAGGTGTTTCCATACTTAGATGACTGGTTCCTCACTGCTACCACCAAGCACCAACTAATCAGAACCAGGGATGAGACTCTATCCTTGTGCGCCGGATTAGCCATTACAATAAATCTAAAAAAATCAGCCTTATCTCCATCACAGCGCATTGTCTTCTTATGCTCAGACATAGACTCAACCACCATGACAGCAAAACTGACACCAGAAAGGATAGAATCGTTGCACAACCAAGTCAGATTCTTGCAGAAGAAAGATAAAGTACAGGCCAGGATAGTCCTTCAGGTTCTAGGAACTATGGTTTCCACCGTTCTCTTAGTTCCCCTAGCCCATCTGCACATGGGAGTACTTCAGTGGCTACTATTTGCCCAGTGGTCAAAGCAGGATCACCCCTTGTCTCACCAAAAACTCATCACAAACTCCTGCAAGAAGGATCTAACACAGTGGTTACGTACGGATCAACTTCATCTAGGTCGTCCACTTACTCCCCCTCAACAAAATGCAGTCTTGACCACGGATGCTTCCCAGATAGGATGGGGGGGCATTATCTGGGAATGACAATCCAAGGTATCTGGCAGGATCACGAGAACCACTTGCACATAAATGTTCTGGAGATGAGAGTGGTGCTATATGCGTTGCAAGCACTTCACAGTTCTCTTCCCACTGGGACAATTGCAATTCAATCAGACAACATGTCTGTAGTGTGGTAGATAAACAAGCAAGGGAGAACCAAATCTTACCCACTTTGTCGAGAGGCTCTAAGAGTATGGAAATGGGCAATGGACACTCAACGCTTTCTGGTAGCAATGCACATTCCGGGGAAGTCCAATGTGATAGCAGACAAACTGAGTCAAGCAATTCTGATGCCTCATGAGTGGTACCTGAATACAGAGGTTGCGGAAGAGATTTTCCGCAAATGGGGCCAGCCTTGCTTTGACCTATTCACCACGTACATGAACACCAAATGCAGCAACTACTTTGCCCTCATTCCCTATCTGGGGATGTCACCCAGTGATGCTCTGGTCCACAACTGGCCTGTGGGACTCCTATATGCTTTTCCACCCTTTCCTGTCATACCAAAGTGATTCAGAAAGAAAAACTGTTGAAGAGTACCCCGATCCTCATTGCGCCTTACTGGCCTCACCAAGTCTGGTTCCCCTTCCTGTGGCCCTATCTCTTGGAGGAACCATTGATTCTGGAACCATCTCCAGATCTCCTGATTCATCAATCAGAACAGTTCCATCCTTCCATCCAAACCCTGAAATTGACAGCATGGCTGCTCCAGTTCCAAGAAAAGCCAGGTGTATTTCCCTTTCCCCTACAGTCAAGCACATCCTGATTTCTTCACACAAACATTCCACCAGGAAATTATATTCCAGTAAATGGAAAAGGTTCTCCATTTGGCAGCAAACCAGGGCATGGATCCCTACTCAGCTCCCATAGAGTCTATCCTGTCCTTTCTGGCATCCATTTTTCAAGAAGGAGCTGCAGCTGCTACCATTTGAGTTCAGTTAGCTGCCATCTCTAATTATCATTTTGGCTACATGGGAAATCCAATCATGTCCCACTCTTTATGCAAAACTTTTTTGAAAGGAATCCTCCTTCTCAGACCTCCAATCAGGCAACCACTGGAGCCTGGGACTTGAACTTAGTTCTCACATCTTTAATTTCTCTACCATTTGAACCATCTTCTTCATCTGATTTGAAATTGTTGTCTTGGAAGACATTGTTCTTAGTTGCTATAACATCCGTTAGGAGAGTTTCAGAATTGCAAGCCCTCACCTTTCAACCTTTTTTTATTGTTTTCCACAAGGATAGAGTCTCCCTCAGAACTAATCCTTCCTTTCTTCCTAAGGTATGTTCAGAACATAATCTCAACACAACCATCAAATTACCAGTTTTCTTCCCAAATCATAGTAACAAATCAGAATACAGACTACTACAATTATTTGTCCACAGAATTCTCAGGTTTTACCTGCACAAGACTAAAGATTTTCGAAAATCGGACCAATTGTTTGTATCCTTCTCAGACAAAAACAAAGACTTGCCCATCTCTAAAGTCACTTTGTCTAAATGGCTTTCAGACTGCATCTCATTCACTTACAAAACTGCTGGAAAACAATTACCTGCTAAAGTAAAAGGCCATTCTACCAGAGCAGCATCAACTTCATATGCCTTTAGATCAAAACTCCCAATTGATACCATTTGTGCAGCAGCTACTTGGGAAATACCTCATACCTTTGTCACTCATTACAAATTGGATCTGGCCTCCCGGGACAGGTCATCCTTTGGGTCCACTGTGCTGAAGAGTCCCTTTGCTTGAGCCACCAGGGTTTAAAGGTGCTAGGGACGCTGTCCTATCCAGCAAGAATTACGGCGAGATAGGACTACATAACATAAAGAAGTTATGTACTTACCATAATGTTCCATGTTTGTAGTCCATCTCGCCTACATTCTTGCATCCCATCCTTCCCCCTTCCTGTATCCTGGAGGAACTGGTGGACTATCCATTATGCTGTCTGACCTGGTTGTAGTTGTCAATCCACTTGGCATGGATAGTAATGCAAAGTGTTCTTTTGTATGTGCATAGTTATTGATAATTTACTTACTATTATGTTTGTAGTTACTTTCTTGCAAACAAGATCTGGGGAATTCCTGTGAGGCACCATGGGATGGGGGTTAGCCTCGAGCCAGTAAAAGCTCTCGAGCTTTAGTATCGGCCGAGTCGGGGCTGAGAATCGGCTCCGAACCCATCCAGCAAGAATGTTGGCGAGATGGACTACAAACATGGAACGTTATGGTAAGTACATAACTTCTTTTTCTGGATGGTCACGCTTCAGTCGATACTTCCCTTTTTAGGGAAAGACAATTGGATGTGCTCGATAGATCTTCAGGATGCGTACTACCACATACAAATGGCCAGACCATCCAGGGATCATCTGCGCTTCTGGTTGGGACCCAATCATTACCAGTTTCGAACCCTGCCCTTTGGTCTCACTACAGCCCCCAGAGTGTTCACCAAATGTATGGCAGTGGTCACGGCTCACCTGAGACGTTTAAGATTCCAGGTGTTTCCATACCTAGATGATTGGCTCCTCACCGCCACCACTAGACATCAGCTCATACAAGCCAGGGACACTGCTCTTTCACTCTGCAGTCATCTGGGCATTACAATAAACTCAGAAAAATCTGCCTTGTCGCCATCTCAACATACCGTTTTTATTGGAGCAAAAATGGACACCACCACCACCACCACCACTTTGAGACTTCCAGCAGAAAGAGTCGTAATACTCCATCAGCAGGTCCACAGTATCATATCCAAAAACAAGGCTCCAGCATCAGAAGTACTAAAATTGTTAGGCATGATGGCAGCTACAATATTAGCCATACTGTTGGGTCACATACACATGCGGATTCTGCAATGGCTGTTGTTCACTCAATGGTCTTACCAAGAGCTCCCAGTGTCTCATCTTATAATGATCACAAACACATGCAAAAAGGATCTTCAGTGGTGGTTGACCTCTCTTCATGTTATGATAGGTCGTCCCTTTGTTCCACCCCCACCAGCGGCCACAGTGAACATGGATGCTTCCCTGATAGGGTGGAGGGGGCATTTTCAGGGAAGAACAGCCCAAGGCACATGGACCGATCAGGAGACACATCTGCATATCAATGTCCTGGAGATGAGAGCAGTACTTTTAGCACTGCAGTACTTCCAGGGCTCTCTTCCTCTGGGAACAATTGCGATCCAGACAGACAACATATCAGTGGTCTGGTACTTGAACAAACAAGGAGGAACCAAGTCCTACATCCTTTGTTGGGAGGCCCTAAGACTACAGCAACAGGCTACATCCACCCAGCACTTTCTGTTAACAATGCACATCCCAGGAAAATCCAACGTGATAGCAGGCAATCTGAGAAGAGCAATTTTGTTGCCTCACGAGTAATCCCTCAAGAAAGAAATAGCGGATAAGATATTCCGCAGGTGGGGCCAGCCTTGATATGACCTTTTCGCCAACCACATGAACACCAAATGCAGAAGCTGCTTTGCCCTGATTCCCCCTCCAGGAGAAGCCCCAAAGGACGCACTCATAGATGATTGGCCTCCTGGTCTCCTCTATGCATTCCCACCAATTCCCTTGATACCCAAAGTGCTACAGAAAGCAAAAGCCCTGGGAAGGACCATCATTCTAATAGTCCCTCATTGGCCTTGTCAGATTTGGTTCCCCTTCCTTCGCCTTCATCAACTTGAGGACCCTTGGATTCTGGATCCAGTTCCTGATCTTCTGACGCACTCGTCGGAGGAACTTCATCCCTCTTTCAGTCCCTGAAGCTGACAGCTTGACTGCTCGAATTCCCAACATAACCAGGTTCCATAACCTTTCAAATGAAACACAGCACATACTAATATCCTCTCATAAATCCTCTATGAGGAAGCTATACCTTAGCAAATGGAAAAGATTTTCTATATGGGCCTCTCAAAATAACATTGATCCCTACCAAGCCCCTTTGGCCTCCATATTAGAGTTCTTGGCCATGATTTTCAACAAAGGAGCTGCAGCAGCAGCAACAGTTTGGGTTCAACTTGCTGCTATCTCTAATTTTCACCTTGGATTTGAAGGACTAAACATAATGTCACACAAACTATCCAAAGCCTTTTTTAAAGGGACTTTTCATCTCAGGCCACCTGTGAAATCTCCTTATACCCCATGGAATCTAAATTTTATGCTCTCTTGCATTATTCTCCCTTCTTTCGAACCAGCTTCCTCATGTGATTTGAAATATTTGTCATGGAAGACTATCTTTTTAGAAGCTATCACTTCTGCTCGCAGAGTGTCTGAGCTTCAAGCTTTCTCCATAAAGCGTCCTTATTTGATTTTCCATGCTGACAGAGTCTCACTACAAACTAATCCTTCTTTTTTGCCTAAAGTTTGTTCTGAAACTAACCTTAATCAAATTATTGATTTGCCAGTGTTCTTTCCCAAACACTCCAACAACTTAGAGTATATGCTGCACAAGCTTGATGTTCAGAGACAGCTCATATTTTACTTGGATAGGACAAAAGAGTTTAGGAAATCAGAACAGTTTTTCGTTTCCTTTTCAGATTCCTGGAAAGGTATGCCAGTGGCTAAAACAACTCTGTCTAAGTGGTTATCCGATTGTATCACATTTGTTTATTTAGCTGCTAATATGCCCTTATAACACAAAATTAAGGCTCATTCTACCAGAGCAGTGTCTGCATCATCTGCCTTTTCTGCTAGACTTCCAATAGACAACGTTTGTGCAGCAGCCACCTGGTCAAGACCTCATACCTTTATCACTCATTACAAAGTTGACAGGGCCTCCTATGGGTCTACTGTCCTGAAAAACATACTCCCGTGAGCCACCCAAGATAGATGGTGCTTGGGACACTACCCATCTGTAAGAATGAATGGCAAGATAGAACAACTTCACATAAAGAAGTTATGTACTTACCATAACATTCCATGTGAGTTGTTCATCTCGCCTTCATTCTTACTTCCCACCCTCCTACCCCCTCCAGGGTTTTTCTTGGACCGAGATACTAGATTCTTCCTGGTTGGTCAACCCTTCTATGCCTGTCTCTTATAAAGTGACAGAATGACATATGGTATTATTATACGCAGCAAACAAGATCTGAGGTAACTCTAGGTGCATCATGGGATAGGGACTTAGCCTTGAGCTGTCTGAAGACCTCGAACTTTGTAGTAGGCCGACTCCCATCTGTAAGAATGAAGGCGAGACGAACAACTCACATGGAACGTTATGGTAAGTACATAACTTCTTTTTTAGAATGCTCCTTTAAGTTCTGAATTTTATGATATGATGTCAGTCTCGCCTTTATTCTCACTTATGGGTCAGATCTGATGCATCGGATCCATCTTGGCCTCTTTCAAAAGCTCTAGGTCTTCAGCAAAGTTCGTGGGCATTCTCCCTTACCCATGATGCAATTCCCTAAACCCTCAGATCTCGTTGCTGCTCATTGAAAGATGTGGTCCTTCCAGGAAGCTCTGGGCTAAGTGACAGTTTATTTATATATTGCTATATTTCTGCTTAATTAATATATTTCTTAGTTAGTAATTCCCTTAATTTCTTTAGTCTGATTTTTCTTAAGGACGTTTTTTTTTGGCTGTGTGAGTGTCGTACCCTCTTCTGAACTTTCCCTTTCCAACATCCATTTAAGTTAGAGGATGTTCCCTCTTCTAAGCTTTCCCTATTCAATATCTGTTTAAGTTAGAGGGCGTTCTTTAACCTTCTACTTCTACAATTAAAAAAAAAACAACTTTCTATATTTCCTCAATCTAGTCAATGTAAATTTTAGTTAGAGGGCGTGTGTGTGTGTGTGTGTGTGTGTGTGTGTGTGTGTGTGTGTGTGTGTTGTTTTCTCCCCCTTTTTTCTGAAGCTAAAATTTGAATTGCTTGCATTTGAATTCAATATGTCTCAAAAACAGGATGGGAAACCCTTAGGGTTTACAAAAAAATTGCAAAGTATGTGGCAAACAGCCAAAAAGGACAAAAATCTACTGTAAACCACATAGCACCAAACTGGAGTCAAATTGGAGTCAAATACTTTAATATGCAACTTTGCAATTTCACTTAAAAGCTTCCTCAGGCACAGAAACATTTAAAACAATTACTAAAGCCATTTAAATCGATAAAAGTCACATGGTAAAAGCCACATGATAATATTCACATGATACAATTACACCCTCTGATGTAATTCTCTCAGATAGGGCTTTAAACATACAAATTAATTTAAACCTGGCAATATATGAGCTCTAAGTCACAAGATCCATCTATATTCCTCTAATTCAGTACGTTGGACAATATCACCACCATGTAGGGATTCATTAACTTGAAATAAAATCATAAATTTAAAATAATGTGTGTTGCCTGTTTTATAAATATGCCTATATAATGCATTTGTGTTAAGTTTCCTATTAATTTCAGAGAGATGACTACTAATACGATCTTTCAACCTTCTATTGGTTTTTCCCACATAATATGCATCACATAACGGGCAAGTAGTTAGGTACAGTGGATATAAAAAGTGTACACACTCCTGTTAAAATGACAGGTTTTTGTGATATAAAAAATGAGGCCACAATAAATAATTTCAAAACTTTTCCCACCTTTAATGTGACCTATAACCTGTACAATTTAATTGAAAAACAAACAAATCTGTTAGAGGAAAAATTATAAAAAAAAAGCATACAATAAGCTGTTTGCATAAATGTGCACACCCTTAAACTAATACTTTGTTGATGTACCCTTTGATTTAATTACAGCATTGTCTTCTTGAGTACACACCTGCCATCAATTAAAGAGACTCTGATTAACCCCAAATAAAGGTCAGCTGCCCTATTAGGATTTTCTTGACATTTACTCAGTTGCCTGCTACAGCAAAAGCCATGGTTCGTAGACAGCTTACAAAGCATCAGCAGGATCTCATTGTTGAAAGGTATCAGTCAGGAGAAGGGTACAAAAAAATTTCCACAGCATTAGATGTACCATGGAACACAGTGAAGACAGTCATCAAAAAGTGGAGAAAATATGAGTCAACAGTGATGTTGCAAAGAACTGGACATCCCTCTAAAATTGATGAAAAGACAATATGAAAACTGGTCAGGGAGGCTGCCAGGAGACTTACAGCAACACTGAAGGAGCTGCAGGAATTTCTGGCAAGTACTGGATGTTATGTGATCCTATCTCGCCTGCATTCCGACTGATGGGTTCGGAGCCGATCCCTCGGCTCCGACTCGGCACGCTTATGCCAAAGAGCGAAGTCTCTTATTGGCTGAGCTAACTATATCCCAGGATGCACCACTACCAGTCTCCCAGATCTCGTTTGCCGCTAACCTGCGAAGACGTGGTCTCGAGCTGGCTGAGCTGAGTAGTAGCTTTTACTAACTTTTTCTGTCAGTTTTTTTGCTGTCTTGTCACAAAAAGCTGTTTTAACGGCTATTCTTCACTTTTGTGTGTGTTTGGAGTTTGTTAAAGACTTGTTGTGTGATTGGGTTGAGTTTGGTAGGCCTCCTTCATCTTAGGGCCTTCCCGGTCAGTCAACCCTCCTAAAACTTTACAGGGTTTCATAGTACCCTTGTTATTTGCAACGCTTTTAAGCGGTAACTGTTACCTATTGTTAGGTAGTGTCAAATAGAAAGTCAGTTTGTATTTTTCTGTCAAAGATAATGTCTCAAAATCCTAGGCCTTCGGGCTTCAAAAAATGCACCAAATGCAATTTCAAAATGTCCATCACAGACGATCACTCGCTCTGTGTGTATTGTTTGGGTGCAAAACACTTACAGGAGTCATGCAGCGTGTGTCACGCTTTTTCCTCAAGGGTCCTCCAGGAGAGGAAAAATAAACTGATTCTTAAGGGGTTAATAAAACCTTCTTTTGAAGAAGCCTTGGCATCCTCTCCTTCTCCGGCTAAAAAGAAAAGGGCGTCGGTTCCGACCAGTCCGTCGGACCCGACCGCCAAAAGACATAGGCAGGCCTCTCCTTCGGCTCCAAGGACTTCGGAGCCGAGGGCGGAACGGTCTGCCTCGATGCCACCAGTCTCGACTCCTCTGGCTTCGGAGCCGATGGCTGGGGCATCGAGAGGCGGGTCACCTTCGTCGGCTCCACTGGTCTCGGAGCCGACAAGGGTCGCCCGCTCAGACACTTCCTCCTCGGCGCCGAAGTCCACCTCGGCACCGATGGAATCTAGTGTGTGTATTCCTTCGGCGCCGGTCCCCTAGCCCTTTGGGGCCGTTGGAGAGGCCGTCTCGAACCCGTTCAGTTTCCTCTCGGTCTTCGAGGATGTCGGATTCGGATATAGACAGGGTGCTCCAAAGACTGTTCCAGTCCCCAGTCTTCCAAAAATTTGTTTCGGTTCCGACCCAGTTGGCTTCGGAGCCGATAACCCTGGCCCACCCCATTGCCATTCCTCCTCCGACTGCTTCGGCTCCATCGGAGCAGGTGCTGTTGGAGCCGGTGGAGATCTTAGGGTCGGCTCCGACCCTTACTCCAACCCGGGCCTTCGGGTCCGAGTTTGGTACACGGACTTCTTCGGCTGGACCCGGGGGTGATGTTTCGGGACCTATGCTTTCGGTTCCGAGCCTCCCCCTCGGTGCTTCGGCTGCGGGACTTCCGTCGGCTATCATGGCTCCGGGGACCGGACACTCCCAGGATTCTGGGGGTCCGGCTTTCAGAGCCATGAGGAGTGCCTTGGCCAAGTCTTCTTCGGCCATCTCTCCGGCTTTACCGGCACCTTCCCTGGGCGTGGAGACTGGGTCTTTGGCAGTTCCCCTGTCCGTAGGCAGCGGAGCCCCTGGGCCTGAGGTTACCCCCATTGGGGGTTCCCCTCCTCCTGAGGGTTCTTCGGAGTTGTCTTCGGAGGAACCCCCAAGGAAGAGATCGTGCAAGAGGAAGCACGTGGACTCCCCCGAGTCTATTACATCGGACACTGATCTTGATGATGCAGAGGGGTCCCCGAAGTCGTCCTCGGACGATGTCTCATTTGCGGACATCTTAGAGATCCTCAAACAACGAGGCGGCTGGATATCCAAACCCCCCTCTGCTGATGAGTCAGTGCTCCTCAAGGCCTTTGGGGCTCAGCCCTCCGCCTCCTGGGTGTCTCCGCCTTCGACGAGCTTCTGGATTTAGTTTGTCGAAGGGCGTGGGAACATCCAGATACCGTGGAACCAGTCCCTTCTCGTCCAAATAAATTTTTGTCTGCCCCACCCGAGAAGGAGTTCCTCACTAAAGGCGTGGCTGTAGATGCCATGGTGGTGGCATCT
Source organism: Protopterus annectens (assembly GCF_019279795.1). NCBI lineage: Eukaryota > Metazoa > Chordata > Ceratodontiformes > Protopteridae > Protopterus > Protopterus annectens. The sequence continues at coordinate 279,932,228 of NC_056745.1, forward strand.
GCTACACAACAGGACGTGGCAGAGGCTTCAACGTCCGTCCATCCTTCTAATAAGGAGTCTAGGAGCATGGACAGGTACGGGAAGCGCACCCTGACTTCAGCGGCCTTTACTTTAAGGTCTCTGAATTATTTGGCACATTTTACCAGGCTTCAGAGGGATCTGGTCAAGGAGTTGTCAGATTCCCTCTCGGGTAACCTACCTGAGCAGCTAGCCCAGTCGGTTAGCTCTCAGTTGGCTATCCTTACGTCAATTTCTAACTCGTCCATGAGGCTCATTTCCTATGCGGCCGAAGGGGCGGGTAGAGCGGCAGGCACAGGCGTGGCTCTACGGAGACAAGCCTGGCTCCGCTTGTGTCAGTTCATGGAGGCCTTCAAGTCTTCCTTCGCCGACGCTCCCTTTGATGGGTCCTCTTTGTTTGGACCGAAGGTTAAAGACACCCTTACCCGCTGTGAGCAAGAGGGAAAGACTTTATCTGCCGTAGGTGCCCGTTATTCCACTCCCTTTCGGCCTTACCCCAAGGCTAAAGGAGGGGGGGGGGAAGATGTGGTTCCGCAAATCTCGTAAGTTTTTCCCCCAACAGCAGGAAGATTCCCCTTCCAGAGGCAGAGGATGGGGAAATTTTTCTGGGAGACGCCGTCCCAGAGGCAGCAGAGGGCCCCGCAATTCTGGAGACCGCGAGTCCTTTCGTGGCTCTTCAGCCTCCCACACATCATGAGGGATTGCCCAGCTGTGCTGCTCCGGAGCCAGTCGGGTGTCGTTTTGCCAAGCACCTAAAAGCCTGGGAGTCAATCACTCAGGACAGATGGGTGCTTCGGATCATTGCCGGAGGTTACACCATCCCATTCACATACTTACCCCCACCGTCCAAAAAAATCCCAGACCCACCACCCAGTCAAAGGGAAATGGCAGCCGCAGAAGCTTTAAAGCTGCTAGAAAAAGGAGTCATCCAACCGGTCCCCACAGACCAGATCGGATCAGGAAATTACTCCAGGTTCTTTTTAGTGCCAAAAAAGACAGGGGACCTGAGACCAATATTGGATCTCAGCAGACTGAACCAATCCGTCACGAAATCCAAATTCCGAATGGTCACGTTACAATCCATTCTCCCATTGTTGGAGAAGGATGTTTGGATGTGCTCCATAGACCTCAAGGACGCCTATTATCACATACCGATACATCAGGCGTCCAGGAGGTATCTGCGCTTCAGCCTGGGAGTCAGTCATTACCAATTTTGTGCTCTGCCATTTGGTCTCACCACAGCCCCCAGGGTGTTCACCAAGTGTTTGGCAGTAGTGACGGCTCACCTGAGAAGTCTTGGATTCCAAGTGTTTCCCTATCTGGACGACTGGCTCCTGACTGCCACCACCAGGCATCTATTAATGGACAACCTCAAAGCCACCATCTCCCTGGGTGCTACCCTGGGGATTACATTCAATTGGTCAAAGTCTGTCTTGCTACCCTCTCAGCGCATAAGGTTCATAGGAGCAGAGATAGACTCAAAATTGATGCGCGTCTTTCTTCCTGCCGAAAGGATCCAAACTTTACAGGGCCAAGTTCAAGCTCTGATCTCGAGATCCAAAGCCCCAGCCAGGATGGTTCTACAAGTTTTAGGTTCAATGTCTGCCACGGTTCTTTTAGTTCCTCTGGCAAGATTGCACATGAGGATTCTTCAGTGGCTATTGTCAACTCAATGGTCCTTTCAGGATCTTCCCTCAATCATCACATCATGATTACGGAAACATGCAAACGGACCTTCGCTGGTGGCTTCAGACATCCAATCTAAATCAAGGAAGCCCTTTGTTATTCCCTCTCCAGTGGTTACCCTGACGACAGATGCCTCCCAGATAGGGTGGGGGCGGATTGTCTGGGCAGGTTAGTTCAGGGCTCCTGGCTTCCAGACGAAGCTCTTCTCCACATCAATGTGTTGGAGATGAGGGCTGTACTTCTATCCCTACAGGCCTTACACAAGTTTCTTCCTCAGGGCATCATCGCCATCCACACAGACAACATGTCGGTGGTCTGGTATCTGAACAAACAAGGAGGGACCAGATCTTACCCCTTTGCAGAGAGGCCATGAGGGTGTGGAATGGGCTGTAGCTACCAACCGCTTCTTGGTAGCGACCCACATTCCGCGGAAATCAAATATATTGGCAGACAAATTGAGCAGGACAATTCTCTCTCCTCACGAGTGGTCCCTAAACGAAACAGTAGCAGCTCAGGTTTTCAGGAGATGGGGGACGCCGTGCTGCGACCTATTTGCAACTCCACTAAACACCAAGTGCAAAAGGTTCTTCTCCTTGACTCCACATCAGGGAGTACCAGCTATGGATGCTCTAGCACAACCTTGGCCAACAGGGCTACTCTATGCCTTTCCTCCGATTCCACTTCTCTCCAAAGTCATTCAAAAAGCTTCTCAATTGGGATCCGCAATGATACTAATTGCCCCATACTGGCCTCGTCAGGTATGGTTTCCTTACCTGAAGAAACATGCGGTGGACGATCCGTGGACTTTAGACCTAATTCCGGACCTGCTAATTCATCAGTCGGGACAACAGCATCAGTCCCTTCGATCTTTGAAGTTGACAGCTTGGCTCCTCCACTTCCGACTTTAGTCAGAAGTCACACATTAGACCCGGAAGTTGTTCACATTTTATCTTCGGCCCACAAACCCACCACTAACAAATTGTACCTCAGTAAGTGGAAGAGGTTTGCTATCTGGGCTCAACTCAAGGGCTTAGACCCTATCACTGCTCCTATCCCAGAGGTTTTGAAATTTTAACATCCCTATTTAATCAAGGATCTTCTGTCTCTACTATTAAAGTCCAACTAGCGGCAATCTCTAAATTTCACGAGTCCATGGATCCTCCATTGATGAGCTGCAGACTATGCAAAACTTTCATTAAAGGTGCGGGTTTGTTGAGACCCCCAGTTTCTCATCCTGCGCCTCCGTGGGATCTAGATTTAGTGCTTCGTGCATTGACATCTTCCCCGTTCGAACCGGCTGCTACATGTGAGTTAAAATATCTGTCTTGGAAAACTGCTTTCTTAGTTGCAATTACTTCTGCAAGAAGAGTTTCAGAGCTTCAAGCCCTGTCCATTAAACCACCGTACTTGATTTTCCACAAGGACAGAGTATCTCTTAGGCCTAATCCATCCTTTGTCCCAAAGGTCTGTTCTAATCTTTGTCTCCAACAGTCTCTAGAGCTACCAGTTTTCTTCCCAAATTTCTCCAATGAAGCAGAATACACTCTCCATAAATTGGATGTTCACAGGCAATTACGCTTCTATTTAGACAGGACTCAGCAACTTCGTAAGTCAGACCAGTTGTTTGTGTCCTTCTCAGATAATAAATTGGGTCAAACTATCACAAAAGCTACTATTTCCAAATGGATTAGAGATTGCATAACTCAGGCTTATTCTTCTTCGAATAAGCAACTTACAACATCTATCAAAGCTCATTCTACCAGAGCTATGGCTACTTCTATAGCTTTTCATTCCAAGCTCGCTATATCGGAGATTTGTGCTGCGGCTACTTGGTCCAATCCGCACACTTTCATTTCCCACTACAAATTGGATGTGGCATCTAAAGGACGAGCATCATTTGGTTCCACGGTACTCAGGAGTGTTTTCCAGTGAGCCACCCAGGATTCAGGTGCTAGGGACGCTGTCCCATCAGTCGGAATGTAGGCGAGATAGGATCACATAACATCTTTTAGTTATGTACTCACCATAACTTCAGATGTTTGGGATCCATCTCGCCTACATTCCTAATACCCACCCTCCTTCCCCCTGCCTTGGAGATCAGAAGAGATTGAACGGTTTTGAGTTCTGCTGTTTTATCTTGTTTCATCTGACGATGTTATATAAGCAGGGCGTGCATGTGTGCATGTATGCGGACAAACTAGATCTGGGGGACTGGTAGTGGTGCATCCTGGGATATAGTTAGCTCAGCCAATAAGAGACTTCGCTCTTTGGCATAAGCGTGCCGAGTCGGAGCCGAGGGATCGGCTCCGAACCCATCAGTCGGAATGTAGGCGAGATGGATCCCAAACATCTGAAGTTATGGTGAGTACATAACTAAAAGTTATGTATTATATGTGACAACAATTTCCCGTATTCTCCATATGTCTGGACTATGGCGTAGGGTTGCAAGACAGAAGCCTTTTCTTACACAGATAAACATCCAGACCCGGCTAAAATTTGAAAAACAATACATGAAGTCTCCCAAAAGCATGTGAGAAAATGTGTTATGGTCTGATGAGACCAAGGCTGAACTTTATGGCCACAATTCCAAAATGTATGTTTGGCACAAAAACAACACTTTGCATCACCAAAAGAACACCATCCCCACAGTGAAGCATGGTGGTGGCAGTATCATGCTTTGGGGTTGCTTTTCTTCAGCTGGAACTGGGGCTTTAGTCAAGGTGGAGGGAATTATGAACAGTTCCAAATACCAGCCACTTTTGGCCCAAAACCTTCAGGGTCTGCTAGAAAGCTGAAGATGAAGAGGAATTTCAACTTTCAGCATAACAATGACCTCAAGCATACATCCAAATCCACAAAAGAATGGCTTCACCAGAAGAAAATTAAAGTTTTGGAATGGCCCAGCCAGAGCCTAGGCCTACATCCAATAGAAAATCTGTGGGGTGACCTGAAGAGGCCTGTGCACAAGAGATGCCCTCGTAATCGACAGATTTGGAGCACTTTTGCAAGGAAGAGTTGGCAAATATTGCCAAGTAAAGATGTGCCATGCTGATAGACTCCTATCCAGGAAGACTGAATGTTGTAATTAAATAAAAAGGTGCTTCAACAAAGTATTAGTTTAAGGGTGTGCACTAGGGTTGCCAACTTTTCACAATTAAAATCCAGGACGCCTCTTTTCCTGCCCCTTGCCCCCGTGACTCGTCCCCTCCCCTTCCTCCCTCCCCTCCCTCCTTCCCGTCCCTCCTTCCCTTCACCTCCTCTCCCCTTCTGCCCCCCCCCCCCAGGCTCCCCCTGGTGGTCTGTGGAACAGATGCGGGTAGGTGAGTTTTAGTGCATTTTGAGCCCAAAACAACAACACTTGAATGCAAGAATTTTTAGCTCAAAACTGTTATTTTCAACTAGTCAGTCCACACAGACAGGCTAACTGCTAAATTGCTAATAGTCATTCACATTGGAAAACAGCAAAAAAGCAATAAAGCAATAACATCGAGTTTTAAGCAAAAGATATAGTCAGTACAATACAACCGTTATTCAATGTCAGTTGAATTAACTAATTACTTTGATTGAAGTTGAACGTCTACCTCACGTGACTCCAGAGCAGGCTGACCCTGAGCTGTTAAAGTACTCGTGGAAGAAGCAGACTGCTCAGGCTGAGCAATCCATTTCCATTTGTACTTTTCACTGCCATCTGCTGGTGAAATCAATTTGTCATCTTTCAGAACAAACTGATAGAAATTACTGCAGCTCATGTTGTAGTTAAGGAAAACCTGCAGTTCTGCTTTGATTAGTGCTAGAGTGGCCCTGTTTCGGTCTGCACGCCACTTTGTATTTGTTAAAGAAAAACCCTCTCAGGGAAGGCATTGCTGCCTGGTAATGACAATGCGGCTGATACAATCTTAAACATGTTCGTTGGAAAAGCTGCACTATCACGGGCACCTGCAAAAAATTCCTGCCATTTAGTGCATGCAGTAGCAGTTGAATTAGCAACAATATTGAATAAAGCATGCCTTGCTGCACAAAACTAATCATAAAGCTTGTCTAAATCGATGTCCTTTGTTGTCAAGCCCATGACAGTGCTTGCATTTTGAAAAGACTTGAATGCTACTTCTGTATTTAGAGATATTTGATGCATCACACATGCAATGCTGCCATCTGATAAATTAAACCATTTGTTCAGGTATGCTAAAGACTTTTCTAGAGCTGCCAACAAATTTTGTTGCAGACTCACTGCATGAGGTTCCATTTCCTCATTATCAAGTATAGTTTGCGCTTTGTGTCCAAAAAATGTATCAGTTATGCATGGCTCAATTTTAGTTTTCAGTTGCTGCATTACAGGCAAGAGCTCAAGCAATGTAAAATCTTCCCTCTCCACTTTCTGGACCGACACCTCAAACACATTGCAAATGTTCTAGACAAAACATAAGTATGCTTTTTTAATGTTTGTCTCTACTACTTCACAGTCATGCATATTATTTTCTATTCCCAGATCCATACGTACTCTCTTTGGGCAGTCTTCACCGAGAGATGCAAAGTAGGACACAGTGGCGGGCCATGAATCAAGTAATCTGTCAATAGTTGGACCCAGAGACAACCATTTCGTTGGTACATGCCTCAACAACTCTTGATATTCTAAGTATACAAAGTCAAAAAAAAATTTGCAACTGGGCTCTCCTATTAGCAGATACACTGAAATTAATGTAAATGCTGGTAGCCATTGTTTTTACATCACAATCAAGTTCATCAATTATTTTTTTCAAGGCATTGTGTATCACATGAGCATTGCAGTTTGTCTTCAGAATATTACTATTTCTTTTCAACAGCTCAGTAAACACAGACTGCTTTGCACCATAGTTCACACTTGGCATTATCAGCTGAATAAGAAGACATGCATGCAATATCAAGGCCATTATCTGAAAGAACTTTAACTAGCATGTCTGCGATAGAGGTAGAATGCTCATCATTAAGCTCAACAAAATCTAAAATCTTTTTACTTAAACCAATTTCAACAGTAAAATATTGAATGCAGATAGGAAACATTTTTATGTTCTTGAGATTAGATGCATCAGTTGACACAGAGTATCGAATAGAATTGTCACCAGTAATGCCTTTCGTAATGGACTCCACTGACTTTGGGCCAAGGACATCAGTCACCAGTGCTTCTGCTTTCATGCACCCACACACTGTCTTTTTAGCAGTAGCCAAGTTGTGATATAAGAAGTGGTCCAGTTTAGTGCCACAGTCAGCAGCGCTGTAGATGTGGTGACTTACAGTGTGGTAAATACACACGAGTTATGCAACCGCTGCCTGTTTGTCAATTCCTGTTACTGTCATTGACTTCTTGAAAAAAATGTCAATGGCAGCAGTGTTTATAGCAATCTGAGCTTTCTGATGACTTTTTGAATGGCTACGGATTACTATGTCACCTTTGCCACCATAAGCAACCGAAACCTCCTTCTTACACAGTGTGCATCGAGCTGTGAAGACATTGCCATGAACTTTTTCACACCAGGAAATTTCTGTCTGCCATTCTTGACGATACCGTGACAACCTCTTTGCTTTCTTTTTAGGTGGAGGAGTGTTTGGCAAATCATTACATTCTCCATCAGTTTCTGCGCTACTCATGTTACCTTCATTTGCATAATAACCTGTATCCATTTCCAGTGAGCCCCTAAGTAGATCATATAACAATATCAGATTGTGTGACTGCTATGCAAAAACATTGCTTCAGACTACAACATCAGTTTATAGTAAGGGTGAAGCATCCATTCGATAAAGGGGAAGTTGTGGAAAGTCCCGCACTTCACGCAAACTCTTCAGTAAGACCCTATAGCCTCAGGATCTTACTCGCACGGTTCTACTTTCTAGCCAGTGAGCTTTCCCAGGGCTGTCTTTCTCCAACTACTGTAAGCTTATTTGCGACATCAATGGAATGCCTGCTCAGCCAGACACAACATGACAGTGTCACCCTGTTATAATGCATTTAACACAAGTGCGCATTTGTGTGCCGGAGAGAACATTTGGGTTTTTGCAAAGCAGTCTGGTCCAGATCTTATTTTCAGTGCACAACCGACTCTGCTTCTGCTATCCCCATTGCAAATCCCAATTCCCTATAGGCGTTGATAACAAGCCTTTTTAGAGTACATCTTGACTAACGCTACATTTTTCAGTCAGCCTCATTACAATTTCATGCACAGTCACCTGATGACCCAATATATCCTAATTAAACATCTAATTTTGGAAGATGATGTAATACACACACACACACACACACACACACACACACACACACACACACAGGCATAATACTGTGGACACATTTTGAAAAAAAAAAAAAAAAACAGTAAAACTGTGCACAAAACCTAACCTAGTAGATTAGTCCTGATTTGGAGGCAAAGAATAAAGTTCACTCAAGGTCGCTCTGTACCCCTCGCTATAGCGATTACAAAGGCAATTTTTTCTAACTTAAAAATCCGTGATGCAGACAGTTGGTTAGCAGTAAGAACTTAACCTTGACAACTTAAAAAAGTGCCAAATATGTTTAACTACAAATTACAGTCGTATGAAAACAAGTAACTTTAGTACAGAAGGTGCAGATGCAGTCAAAAAATAACGCATTGTTAACCAGGTTTGTATATTTAATAAATAACCAAACATGTAAATAAATGCATAATAATGAAATAATCGCTTGCTGACTGTTTCAGTGCTGTCAGAATGACTATTGCTGCAAGTGAGCTTGCAGATGTTTCTTCTAGGCTGACCATTTTTTGTCTGCAAAAATAATAATAAATTGAAAAAAAAGAAACTATGTAAAAATAACGGAGTCAAATGCAAATTAAGTTTCCCGTGATACGTTGTACAATGAAGTGCGAGTGTGACAATTTTATTTTTTTCCACACCCACAGTGTTCAAGTTAAAAATAAAGACTAGTGTTTTCTGCTGTGCACATATGTTTACCAGCTTGGGTGAGGACCTGAGATTAATGTCTGGCACACTTCCATCCTTAGGACACGCAGTACAAATAGAAGAAAACAAATTAACTAGTTTTGACACCAGCAAGTTAAAGGAGACACTTGCTTAATATGCTGTATCTTCAACCAACAAATCCCCTACCCGGCTACCTTTGACCTGCTTCTCCAGAAAGCTATGTTAACCTTATATGCTTTATGTCACACGCACATATATGTATGACTGTATAGGCAGAGCAATGCGTTTATACATTACTACCTTACCTTTCTGCAAACTGAGTGCTCAGTTTCTGTGGTGGACTTCCCATCACTGAGAGTTAGAACCAGGAACAGTTACTTTGTACAGGAGCCCCAAGCATCATCACACCGCAGAAATATTCTGCTAAATAAACAGGTTCTGGATCCAGACGGTCACGGTGCAGATGCGCTACTGCATCTCAGATTATTACGGCTGGTTTTACATTTTTCTCAAGTAAACAGCGTTATAAGTGGATAGTATAATGCGTCAGTTATCGCACTGTTATTCATTTCATTGGAACAAATTAGCAATGCTGCTGACAGGTTGTTGTGCTGACAAGTAAGAACACTGGCCAGCAGGCCGGGCTCCTCCATGATAAGCTTCATTATAATTTTGTAAAAGAACAGTGTGCATGCGTGATGAATGGGCCTGTAGGGCTGTTGGCAAATTGCTGTGGGGCATTGAGGTCTAAGGATTTGGGTGAGATGGTGTGGGCTGGCAAGCACAGTTCTGATATTGATACCACTTGACTTACCACACATTATTTAAACAGTGATTATGAGAAACCCTAGTAAGTTATAGTAACTTGTGCTAAGCTTTGCCAAAAACAGGACGTATGGCATCCTGGGAAGGTCCTTCCCAGGATACAGTACACAGATGGCCAAATCCAGGACATTCTGGGAAAAACAGAATGGTTGGCAACCCTAGTGTGCACACTTATGCAACCAGCTTATTGTACGTTTTTTATTTTTTATATTTTTCCCCTAACAGATTTGTTTGTTCTTCAATTGAATTGTAAAGGTTATAGGTCACATTAAAGGTGGGAAAATTTTGAAATGATTTATTGTGGTCTCATTTTTTATATCACAAAAACCTGGCATTTTAACAGGGGTGTGTACACTTTTTATATCCACTCTATATAATATTCCTAGAATCACAATTTCCATATACTCATACATTAAATATTTTGCCATTTACTGGATGGGTAAAACTTTTATCAAAATTAATACTGGTACAGTGCAAGCATTTGTTACATCTGTGTGTTCCTACTTTATTGGTCTTAAAATATATAATACTTCGATGTTGTTCTTTATAACATAGATGTGAGAGTATTCAATCTCGCCTTTGTTCTTACACATGGGTTCGGAGCCGATCCTCGGCTCCGTGTCGGCCGCCTGCAAGCTCTGCATCGAGAAGAAGCTCGAGATCACCTATTACCCACAATCCCCCTCTGCATTTACCTCAGATCTAGTTTGCCGCTGCAGCGTTCGCATCACTGGGTCGAGCTCGAGCACCTCAGATAAGATTTAGAATTTTATTCTTGGTTTTTCTCTGGTACTTTAGTATTATAAACTGTTTAATAATAATTTGTGTGAGTGTGGTAAGGTATAAGGGAATCTCGGTTCCGTTAAAGTTATAAACTTAGTCAGAGTTTTCTCGGGGCCTATCACCCCCCTTTGGATTTGACAACTAGATTGACTCACTACTGGATTTGACAATTTTACCGGACTTGACTATTTTTCTGGATTTGACTATCTTTCTACTTACTTTGACATGTCTGAAAAGGCCAAATCAGGTTTCAAGCGTTGCCAATGTGGGCAAAAAATGTCAGTAACTGACAACCATAGTTCCTGTGTCTACTGTCTTGGCCCTCTCCACCTGCAAGAAGACTGTTCCATTTGTCATTCTTTCAGTGGGAGGGTCATGACAGATAGGCGCAGGAAATTAATGGACAGGGGTTTATTAAAACCTTCCTTTCAGGAGGCTCTGGATGCTTCTGACCAGGCATCCAAGTCCTCGAAGGAATCGAAGACGTCGGAGCCCAAGTCATCGGCTCCGAGCTCTTCCACTAAAGTTAGATCACCGGTTCCACAGACTTCGGGGCCGAGTGTTCAACTGTTGTCAGTTTCCGAGCCTCGAGTCTTGGAACCGGTGATGGAGCTCCCTCCCTCGACTCTATTGAGGTCGGCTCCGTCTTCGGTTCCTTCGACCCGTTCTTCTAAGCTCTCCGATATCAATGTGGACCGTGTGGTGCAGAAGTTATTAGAACATTCGGCCCTATCCAAGCTTATTTCGGTTTCCACCCAGTTGGTGTCGAAACTTGAAGGCCTCCCATTGTCTCCATCCATTCCTCCTCTGAGACCTGTCCAGTCTTTGGAGCCGGAAGAGGTTGATCTACTGGTTGTGGAGCCCTCGGGTCCAGAACCGTCCTTTTCTCGGCCTGTTCCTTTCACCTCGACTCCGTCGGATCCGGTACCGGAGTCTCGGGGCCGACGATCTGTCCTTGGTTCCGGGGCCGAGAGTCGAACCGACGTTTCGGTTCCGACTCTTCCCTCGGGCCTCGGCGTGATCGATTCGGCCCGTCCTCGGGTCGATGCCTTCGTGCCTGTCTCGGGATTCTTCCCATTTCTTCGAACCGGGAGATTCTTCACTCGGGACCCGGGGGCCTTCGATCTCATGAGGAAGGTGTTGTCTACTCAGACAACCACATCAGTAGAAGCAGCCTCTCCTCCCCTTAAAGGACCGTTATCTTCCTCTGCACCAACGGCCACATCCAAGCGTCGAGCACCAGTGTCTCAGCCACCCCTGGAGGGTGCCCCCTCTTCCTCGGAGGCTTCTTCGGATGCTCCCCCCGAAGAGGTCCCTAGGAAAAGATTGTGTAAGAGGAGACACTTAGATTCTCCACAGGAATCTTTAACATCCGATACTGACTTGGATGAGTCAGAAGGGTCCCCAAAGTCACCTACGGAAGATGTCTCCTTTTCTGACATCTTGGAGATCCTTAAGCAGAGAGGTGATTGGCAGTCCCTCCCCCCTTCTGAGGATGAGTCAGTACTGCTGAAAGCATTTGGTGCTTGCCCTTCCTCCTCCTGGGTCACTCCGCCCTTCGATGAGTTAATGGAGTTGATTGCTCGAAGGGCGTGGGAGACACCTGACACGGTGGAACCAGTCCCTAGGAAGCCTAATAAGTACATCACTGCACCCCAAGACAAGGCTTACCTCACTAAAGGAGTTCCAGTAGATGCCATGGTGGTGGCAGCGGCCACGAAAAAGAAGATGTCGGAGTCTTCCTCATCTGTCCATCTGCCTAACAGAGATTCTAGGACTATGGACAGATACGGGAAGCGCATTTTTAGTTCAGCGGCTTTTTCTATGCGTTCCCTGAACTATTTGACTCATTTTACACGCTTACAGAGGGATCTAGTCAAAGAGTTGGGAGATACCCTCCAGGGTACTACAGATGCTGCGGTCTCAGAGAAAGTTTCGGCACATCTAAATACCCTTACATCCATTGTTAACTCATCCATGAGGCTGATATCATACGCAGCCGAAGGATCGAGTAGGGCAGCGGCTTCAACGATTGCTCTTCGTAGGCAATCCTGGATGCGCTTATGTTCGTTTGCGGAAGCCTTCAAGTCTTCCTTTACTAACGCCCCATTTGATGGTGCCACACTTTTTGGCCCTAAAGTAAAGGAGACCCTTACCCGGTGTGAACAGGAGGGAAAGACTCTGTCTGCTGTCGGAGTCCGTTTTTCCACCCTTCCAGACCGTACCCCAAAGGGCAACGTGGTGGGAAAATGTGGTTTCGAAAACCCCAAGGATCTTTCCCAGGCACACAGGGTGATGCCCCCTCTAGAGGCAGAGGAGGGGGCAGAGGTGGAAGACGCCGCCCGGGCGGCAGAGGGGGTCCGCAAAACCAAGGTGACAGGGATACCCCCCCTGGTAAACCTTTTCAGCACTCCTGAGAGGAGGCCCGACTGTCCTGCTCTGGAGGCAGTCGGGGGTCGCTTAGCTTTGTACCCTCAGGCCTGGCAAAACATTACTACAGACAACTGGGTAAAAAGCGTTGTTACCAGAGGTTACAAAATACCATTCGTATCCACCCCCATTCCAAAGAAAAAAATCCCAGATGTACCACCCCATCTGCGAGACCCAGCAGCTATAGAAATTTCAAAGCTGCTAGAAAAAAGAGTCATCCAACCAGTTCCAGCGGACCAAATAGGATTCGGGACTTACTCAAGGTTCTTTTTAGTTCCAAAGAAGACAGGGGACTGGAGGCCGATTCTGGACCTAAGCAACCTCAACACCTTTGTCAAGAAGGAAAAGTTCCGAATGGTCACGCTTCAATCGATCCTTCCATTCTTACAGAAGGACGACTGGATGTGCTCAATAGATCTGAAGGACGCATACTACCACATCAAAATGGCCAGGGCGTCCAGGGATCATTTGCGCTTCGGCTGGGAGCCAGTCACTACCAGTTTCGAGCCCTGCCCTTTGGTCTGACCTCAGCCCCAGGGTTTTCACCAAATGCATGGCAGTGGTAGCGTCTCATCTGAGGCGCCTAGGATTCCAGGTGTTTCCGTATCTGGACGACTGGCTCCTGTCTGCCACCACCAGGCCAACTGATACAGGCCAGGGATTACACCCTACAACTTTGTATTCACCTAGGAATTTCCGTAAATTTCGAAAAATCTTTACTACAGCCATCACAGCATATCTTATTCATAGGAGCGGAATTAGATACGCATCATTTGGTTCTAAGGCTTCCTACAGAAAGGATAGTCGCACTTCAAAACAACATTTCTCTCCTGCTGTCGTCCAAAAAGTCCCCGGCAAAGCTGGTTCTGAAGGTCTTGGGTCTCATGGCAGCTTCTCTAATTGCGATACCATTGGGAAGACTGCACATGAGAGTTCTACAATGGCTCCTGTTTGCACAATGGTCATTCCAACAACTACCTCTGACTCACGAAATTCTGATAACAAACACATGCAAATCACACCTGGCTTGGTGGCTTCAGACTTGCAACCTTTCCAGCGGAAGACCATTTGTGCTACCCACACCGTCAGTGATGATAACCACGGACGCTTCCCTGATAGGGTGGGGGGGCATCTTTCAGGGACAGACAGTCCAAGGCGAATGGACCAATCTGGAGTACAATCTGCACATCAATGTTCTGGAGTTGAGGGCAGTGTTTTTAGCGTTGCAACACTTTGCTCCCCTTCTTCCTCTAGGGACTATTGCAGTTCAGACAGACAACATGTCCGTAGTCTGGTACATAAACAAGCAAGGGGGAACCAGGTCTTATCAACTATGCAGAGAGGCCATGAGAATTTGGCAATGGGCGGAGTCCACGGGTCGCTTTCTGATCGCAACGCACATCCCGGGGTCATCCAACGTCATAGCCGACAGGCTGAGCAGAGCAGTACTGTTGCCTCACGAGTGGTCCCTCAAACAGTCAATTGCGAACATGATATTTCGCAAGTGGGGCCAGCCTTCCTGCGATCTGTTTATGCCTCCAATGAACGCCAAATGCAGGAGCTACTTTGCCCTATTACCCTCCAGGGGAAGTTCCCAGGGACGCGCTGGTGCACGATTGGCCCCCGGGTCTCCTGTATGCTTTTCCTCCATTTCGCCTGATTGCAAAGTTTCTGCAGAAAGCCAACAACCTTCAGAGGACGATAATCCTCATTGCCCCATTCTGGCCTCGTCAGATTTGGTTCGCCTTTCTATTGCATCACCGCATTCGGGACCTTGGATGCTGGACCCAGAGCCAGATCTACTGACTCACTGTCAGGAGTCCCTCACCCATCTCTCGAATCACTCCATCTAGCAGCTTGGCTGCTCCCTTTCTAGCTAGGTCTGATTCCCTTACACCGGCGGTTCAGAATATTTTAGTGGCTTCTCATAAAGCTTCCACTACAAAGACCTACACCAGTAAATGGAAACGTTTCGTCTTCTGGGCTAATTCACATAATTTGGACCCTGTTATAGCCCCGTTGAACAAGATCTTGGAGTTTTTGACAGATTTGTTTCATGAAGGAGCTTCTCCTGCTACTTTAAGAGTGCAGTTGGCTGCCATTTCTAACTATCATGTGGAAGAATGTGGTGCGCCTATTATGGCTCACAGACTTTGTAAGGCTTTTTTGAAAGGATCTTTTCATATCAGACCACCAGTTAGAAGTCCTACATCACCGTGGAATTTGAACCTCTTACTTTCTAAATTGATGTCACCCCCCCTTTGAACCAGCCTCAAATTGCCCATTGAAATTTTTATCGTGGAAAACTCTATTCCTGGTGGCCATTATATCCGCTAGGCGAGTGTCTGAGCTTCAAGCTCTTTCTATTAAACACCCTTATTTAATTTTCCACGCTGACAGAGTATCCCTTCATACTAATCCATCCTTTCTCCCCAAAGTTTGCTCTACTAAAAATATTAATCAGTCCATTGAGTTACCCACCTTCTTCAAAAACCACTCTAATAAATTAGAGTATATGTTGCACAAATTGGATGTCCATAGACAACTCAGATTCTATTTGGATAGAACAAAAGATCACAGGAAATCTGATCAACTGTTTGTAGCCTTTGCTGACAGCAGAAAGGGTGTAGCAGTTACGAAACGAACTCTTTCCAAATGGCTAACTGATTGTATTACATACGTTTATGAGGCTTCTAATCAGCCATTATCAGTCAAACCTAAAGGACATTCTACGAGATCAGTGTCTACATCCTTAGCTCACGCAGCTCCCTTACCATTAGACACGATTTGTGCGGCTGCTACTTGGGCTAAACCACATACATTTATCTCTCATTACAAAGTGGACAGGGTTTCTAGGGATAGGGCAACCTTTGGTTCCACTGTGCTCAAGAACGTTCTCCCGTGAGTTCCTCAGGATCATGGAGCTAGGGACGCTACCCATGTGTAAGAACAAAGGTGAGATTGAACACTCTCACATATAGAAGTTATGTCCTTACCATAACGTTCCATGTGGAGTGTTCATCTCGCCTTGGTTATTACACTCCCACCCTTCCCACCCTTAGGAAGAACGTTCGATTTGGTGCCTGGTCTGGAGTATTCTCCTTCTGCAGTTGCATTAGTTGTATTATTTGAATACACTTGTGTATATATGTATATATATATATATATATATATATATATATATGTATATAGATAATCCTATCATTAGGTAAATTTTTGGTATGTGTGTGTGCTCTCTATGACTGGTTTGCTTGCAAATTAGATCTGAGGTAAATGCAGAGGGGGATTGTGGGTATTAGGTGATCTCGAGCTTCTTCTCGATGCAGAGCTTGCAGGCGGCCGACACGGAGCCGAGGATCGGCTCCGAACCCATGTGTAATAACCAAGGCGAGATGAACACTCCACATGGAACGTTATGGTAAGGACATAACTTCTATTTTATTCTTTAAATTAGGACATCTTTTGCAACCAAAGGTTGGTTTATCACCTATAGAATTCCTAATCTCTGGTATTGCAGACAAAATGGACCAGTATTTATTAATAATAGCTTTAACAACCTTTGTATCTTGATTATAAGTTAACATGCATCTTATAACTTTATTAACAGTATTACTTTGCTGAACTATACCTATATTGTGGGGCTGCTTAGAGAAAATTGGTCTGACATCAACATCACATTCTTGAATTGCATTATCTCTAGTGTTATTAACAACTTTACTATTATAATCCCTACATATAAAATCATGTGCTGTATTATTTAGTTGTAACAACATATGTTTGTCTTCAGTATGCAGTCTAGTGACACTCTTCATTTGATTATCAACACCATTTTAAAGATAAAAGGTGGATGCATACTAGCGCGATACAGATATGTATTTCTTTAAATAGGTTTCTTATATAACCTAGTTTCAAAGGCTGCCCAGATGTGATTCATGTGAAGTAATATCCAGAAAATTAAGATGTTGCAGTGATGTTTCTTTCTTACAGTTTAGAAATTTAGTACATGTATTCATTGAGTTAAAAAACACGTTGAATTCTTCTTGAGTACCTGTCCATATAAGAAACAGGTAATCCACAAATCTACAGTAAAAACTAATCTTGGTATATAAAGAATTAGATAAAATGTTTTATACCTCTCACATAAACATAGCAAAACATAACAATATTTGCATACATATTTGCTACAGGGGTGCTCATTGCAACACCTGTAATTTGTTTTTATAGTTGTGTTTGAAAAATAAAAATGTTATTATCTAATATGATATGTAACAAGTTACACAAATCAAGAGCCTTATCCTCATCCATTTGTGCATATTCCAGTAAAAAAAACTTTGGATACTGTCAATGCTGAAATCACTGGGAATGCACGTAAATAATGAGTTAACATTCAAAGTGACTAAAATATAATTACTAATGACCTTATCTTCTGCCCACATGTACAGTTCTTTAAGAAAATGTGAAGTGTCTTTAATTATAGTATATGCTAAATGTATATATTTCTTGAACTCAAAGTCATCATATTTAGAGACAGGCTCTGTGACCCATGCCTTAGCTAAGGCACTTGGTCTCAGAGGTGATTTTGTTTGTGACTTGTGAAGTTTAGGTATTCCATAAATAAGGGGTGTAGTGGGCAATAAGATAGTCAAACAAACGAAAATGTATACAACCTTTGTGATACGTCTCATACAAACCGTTATCAATGTCTTCAATAATATTTATCTAATCAGAATGTATTAATTTTTTATAATCTTTAGTATTCAACGTCTTTTGCATGGTCAAACAATAGTAATCAGTATCAAGTATAACAACCCCACCCCCTTTAACAGTATTTTTTTATTTTTGTATTTTTTATTACTATTTGATCATTATTAATTAAAGACTGAATAGCTTTATATTCCTCATTATTTAAATTATGATTGAAAGTGCTGCTTCCTTTGCTGCATACAATAAATATATATAAGATTTGTATGAGATGAATCACAAAGGTCATATAGATTTTAGTTTGAATATCTTACTTCTGTTTCGCCCATGACACCCCTTATTTATGGAATACCTAAACTTCACAAGTCACAAACAAAACCACGTCTGAGACCAATTTTCTCAGCTAGGGGATGGGTCACAGATACCATCTCTAAATACTGTATGTTGACTTTGAGTTAAAGAAATGTATGCATTCAGCATGTACTGTTATTAAAGACACTTTGCATTTTCTTAAAGAATTGTATATGTGGGCAGAAAATAAGGTCATTAGTAATTATATTTTAGTCACTTTGGATGTTGAGTCACTATTTACGTGCATTCCCAATGATTTCAGCATTGACAGTATCAAACTTTTTTCCTGGAATATGCACAAACAGATGAGGCTAAGACTCTTGATTTGTGTAGCTTGTTACATATCATATTAGAAAATAACATTTTATTTTCAAACACAACTATACCAGCAAATTACAGTTGTTGCCATGAGCACCCCTGTAGCAAATACGTATGCAAATATTGTTATGCTTATGTGGGAGGTACAAAGCATTTTATCTAATTCTTTATATACCAAGGTTGGTTTTTACCGTAGATTTGTGGATGACCTGTTTCTTATATGGACAGGTACTCTAGAAGAATTCAACATGTTTTTTAACTCACTGAATACATGTACTGAATTCCTAAAGTTTAAGAAAGAAACATCACTGCAACAGGTTAATTTTTTTGATATTACTTTATATAAATCACATCTGGGCAGCCTTGAAACTAGGTTATATAAGAAATCTGTTAAAAGAAATACATATCTGCATCGCACTGGTATGCATCCACCTTTTATCTTTAAAAAATTTGTTGATAAATGAAGCGTGTCAGTAGACTGCATACTGAAGATAATCATATGTTGCTACAATTAAATACAGCACATGATTTTATATGTAGGGGTTATAATAATAACGTTGTTAATAACACTAGAGATAATACAATTCAAGAACGTGATGCTAACATCAGACCAATTTTCTCTAAACAGCCCCATAACATGGTATAGTTCAGCAAAGTAATAATGTTAATAAAGTTAGAAGATGCATGCTAACTTATAATCAAGATAAAAATGCTGTTACAGCCATTATTAATAAATACTGGTCCATTTTGTCTGCAGTACCAGAGATTAGGAATTCTGTGGGTGATAAACCAAGCTTGGTTACAAAAGATGTCCTAATTTAAAGAATAAACTGTGTTATAAAGAACAACTTCAAAGTATTATATATTTTAAGACCAATGAAGTAGGAACACATAGATGTAACAAATGTGTGCACTGTACCAGTATTAATACTGATAAAAGTTTAACCCATCCAGTCACTGGCAAAATATTTAATGTATGTGTGTTTGAAAATTGTGATTCTAGGAATATTATATATCTAGCTACTTGCCAGTTATGTGATCCATATTATGTGGGAAAAACAATAGAAGGTTAAAAGATCGTATTAGTAGTAATCTGTCTGAAATTAATAGGAAACAACACAAATGCATTACATAGGTATATTTATAAAACAGGCAAAACACACTATTATAAATTTATGATTTTATTTCAGGTTAATGAATCCACGTGGTGGTGATAATGTTCAACATACTGAAGTAGAGGAATATAGATGGATTTTGTGACTTACAGCTTATATATTGCCAGGTTTAAATGAATTTGTATCTTTAAAGCCCTATCTGAGAGAATTACATCACAGGGTGTAATTGTATCATGTGACTAGTATCATGTGACTAGTATCATGTAAATTTTACCATGTGACTTTTACCTATTTAAATGGTTTTAGTAACTGTTTTAAATGTTTATGTGCCCGAGGAAGCTTTTAAGTGAAACTACAAAGTTGTATATTAAAGTATTTGACTCCAGTTTGGTGCTATGTGGTTTACAGTTGATTTTTCTCCTTTTTGGCTGTTTGCACTTGTTTTCACTGTGATTTACCAGTGGATTCTTCTTCTTTTTATTGCTTACAAGAACGTGGCAAAAAGATGCCTCTAAGTGATGCACACACTTTGTGTGTGTATTGCTTGGGGTTTTTATGTTTACGTGAATTATGCTCCATTTGCCATGGCTTTAACCAAAGGGCTCTCATGGAGCTTAAAAATAAACTGATATTAAAAGGTTTACTAAAAATTCCCTTTTCTGAGGCTATTTCACCTGAGTCTTCTAAATCTAGTAAATCGTCAGATAAGTCAGAGAAATCTCAAAAGTGACCTTCGTCGACTCAAAAATCATCCTCAGAGCCAAGACAGAAAGTACCTAAATTGACTTCTACAGCTTTCTCAGCGCAACCAGTAGCTTTTGGATCTGAGAGGTCTTTGAAGCAGCCTGAGCCTTCTACTCCAACCGCTTCAGCTCCCACTAAGTTCAGACTTTGGAGCTGTTCTCCATGAATGGAACCTATATCTTCTTTGCTGCTATCACCATTATTGACAAAATCAAGATCCCCTACCTTATCTACCTGCTCTACTAAGAGTTTGTCAGATGACGATGTGGATAGGGTAGTGCAGAGGCTTCTGAAAACACCGGCTTTAGCTAAGTTATTACTAGATGCAAGCCCAAAGGCATCAGATCCAACAAAGTCCTCTCTATCGGTACCTCTTTCTCCTCTGATCTGACCCCTGGTATTGCAGCCAGAAGATTTGGATGTCCAGCTGGTGTCCATCTTGGATCCCAGGCCCAACGGTTCCTCGGATCTGATGTCTGCCCTGAGTTAATCTGCTCTGTCAGACCTGGAGATCTCTAAGAGCCAACACTCCTCAGTCGGACCCGGAGAGCGGGCTCGGATCTCATCGGATCCGACTGTGCCTTTTTGGGCTTTGGCTCGGATGAGTTCAAATCCTACCTCTACCTTGGAGCATCTGTTCTCTGTGCTGGAGATTCCCTTGGCTCCAACTACCAGTTTTTTGGATCCAGGCACTTCTTCGGATCGGGGGCTGAGTGCCTTTGAGGTTATGAAGAGGGTAATGACTATATTCCAGTCTCAGACACAGTCTTTCCAGGATCTTCCTTCCAGTTCTGGACCGGTGACTTTGCCTTCTCACGTACCTTTTCCACTGGACTGCAGAGACTCCAGGCCTTAGGATATCCAGCAAGGGACTCCCCCCCCCCTTCTGAAACTTCCACAGATCATCCCTCTGAGGATGTCCCTTGGAAGCGGACTTGCAAGAGGAAGCATCTGGACTCCCCATAAGATTCAGTCACATCTGATACTGCCCTCAGTGATGTAGAAGGGTCCGCTCCATCACCTCCTGAAGATGTCTTCTTCAGAGACATCCTGGAGATGTTAAAACAAAGAGGTGACTGGCAGTCTACAACCCCTTTAACCGAGGAGTCCGTATAACTGAAGGCTTTCACGTCTTGCCCTTCCACCTGTTGAGTGACTCCTCCTCTGATGAGCTTATTGAGGTAATCTCTTGGAAGGCTAGGGAGACCCCAGACACCATAGAACCTACTCCTAGGAGGCCAATCAAATATATTACTACCCCTTCAGAAAAGCCTTTCCTCACAAAAGGTGGAGCAGTTGATGTCATTGTCATGCTGGTGGCCACCAATAAAGAAGTATCTGAGACTAGTTCCACTATCCATCCCCTAAATAAAGATTCTAGGACCATGGATAGATATGGGGAGGATGTCTTTTCATCAGCAACCATCACCTTACAGTTGCTAAATTACTTAACACATTTTACTAGACTACAGAGGGATCTGATAAAGGAGTTGCTGGACTCCCTTCAAAGAGCTTTAGCTGATGAGGTTGCAGACAAGGTAACCTCCCAACTCGCCACCCTAAATTCTGTCATAAACTCTTCCATTACACTCATCTCATATGTAGCAGGTGGAACAAGTTGGACAATGGGTTGAGGCATCTCACTTAGGGGGCAGGCCTGGATGTGCCTTTGCAATTTCGCTGAGCCCTTCAAGTCTTCCTTCATTAACACTCCTTTTGATGGCTCCCATCTTTTTAGGCCCAAAGTTAAAGAGATGCTCACCAGGTATGAACAAGAAGGCAAGACCTTATCTGCCATTGGAGTATGTTTTTCCGCACCCACCAGACCCTTTTTCAAAGGTCAAAGAGGTAGTGGAATGATATGATTCAAAGAATCACAAAGGTCTTTCCAAGGCACACAGGGTGAAAGTTCCCCTAGAGCCAGAGGGAGGAACAATAGTGGAAGACGCTGCCCTTGTGGCAGGGGAGGCCTGCAGAATCAGGGCTCCAGAGAATCTTTCTTTGGTAAGCCCTTTCAGCGCTTCTGAGTGGGTGCCCGATTGTCCACCTCTGGAGGCAGTCAGAGGACAATTGCCTCTGCAACTTCATACGTGGCTAAGAATAACAAATAACAGATGGGTGCAGAACATAATATCCAGGGGTTACGTCATTCCATTTTCCTTCCCCATTCCCAAAAACAAAACAGTTCCAGGTGTTCCACCCAATCAAAAGGAACAAGCAACCTTAGAAATTCAAAAGTTGCTAAGAAAAAGAGTCATCCAAAAAGTCCTCGCAGACCAGAGAGGATTCGGAACTAACTCAAGATTCTTTTTAGTTCCAAAGAAAACAGGGGATTGGAGGCCCATTCTGGATCTCAGCAGTCTAAACAAATCAGCCAAAAAGAGCAAGTTCCAGATGGTGACACTGCAGTCATTACTTCCTTTTTTGGAAAAAGACAATTGGATGTGCTCTATAGATCTTCATGCGGCATCATACTACCATATATGGATGGAAAGGCAGTCCAGAAGGGATTTGCGCTTCCAGCTAGGAGCTACTCAGTTCCAATTTCAAGCTCTGCTCTTTGGTCTCACTACAGCCACCAGAGTGTTCACCAAATACATGACAGTAGTCATGGCTTACATGAGACATCAAGGATTCCCACTGTTTCCATATCTGGACAACTGGCACATAACTGCCCCGACCAGGCATCTTCTGCTACAGGGCAAAGACTCCACACTACAACTCTGTTCCTCTCTAGGGATTACAATAAACTACAAAAAAATCTGCTCTAGAACCATGTCAAAACTTGGTCTACATAGGAGCGGAAATAGACACAAGAAGGATGATAGCAAAACTTCCACAAGACAGAGTAGACGATCTTCAGTATTACGTAAGAATGTTGATCAGGAAGAAACAAGCTTCTGCCAAACTAGTTCTTCAGGTACTGGGAAAAACAGCCGCCTCAATTGTTCAATTGTACTTATTCCCTTAGCTCATCCTCACATGAGAATACTGCAACGGTTACTTTCGATGCAGTGGTCAATTCTAGAACTACTAATGACACGCAAAGTCATGATAACAAATTCATGCAAAAAGGATCTTCAATGGTGGATTCACTGTCCTCTGGTATATCAGGGCTGTCTCTTTATTTCTTCCCAACCCCAAGCCACGTTGACCACGGATGCTTTCCAGATAGGGTGGGGGGGGCATTATCTAGGGAAGACAGTTCAAGGCATCTGGCATCAACATGAAGCCTATTTGCACATAAACGTCCTGGAGATGCAGACTGTGCTTTTAGTGTTGCAAGCATTTCAAGGCTGTCTCCCTCTGGGAATGATAGTAATCCAATCAGACAACATGTCTGTAGTCTGGTACATAAACAAGCAAGGGGGAACCAAATCTTACACCCTTTGTTGGGAAGCCCTAAGGGTCTGGCAGTGGGCTACATCTTCCAGTCACTTTCTGATACCAATGCATATCCTGGAGTGATCCAACGTAATAGCAGACAAATTGAGTAGAGCTATACTATTGCCACACGAGTGGTCCCTCAATCAAACAATTGCGGAAGAGATTTTCCGAAAATGGGGCCAGCCTTGCTGCTACCTTTTTGCTTTACCCACCAGTGCCAAATGCAGCAACTACTTTGCCTTGATTGCCCCCCGTGGGGGAGTCCCCAAGGGTTGCACTTTTTCACAATTGGCCTCCAGGATTCCTTTCTGCTTACCCACCCACTCTTGTAATTCCCAAACTACTACAGAAAGCAAGTTTGTTGAACACAACAATAATCGTAATTTTCCCCTGTTGGCCTTGACAGATCTGGTTCCCCTTCTTTTGGCTTCATATTTAGGACAAACCATAGATTCTGGACCTGATTCCAGATCTTCTGACTCACCCATCAGGAATGATTCATCTCAGTCTAAATTACCTCAAACTGACAGCTTGGCTGCTCCAGTTCTGCTGATATCCAGGTTTCCTTCCCTTTCCTCTCCTATAAGACACATTTTAAATACTTCACATAAGTCATCCACACAAAAACTGTACAAGGGAAAATAGAAGAAGTTTGTTTTATGAGCTAATTCTAATCAAATCGATCCCTTTACTGCTCCCATACATTTTATATTAGACTTCTTGGCTAATCTTTTTAATGAAGGTGCTGCTGCAGCTACTATTAGACTTCAGTTGGCAGCAATTTTAGACTTTTATATAGGAGAAAATGGCTATGGAATCATGTCAAACAGGCTTTGTAAAGCCTTCTTGAAAGGAACTATACTTCTAAGGCGTCCGTACAAAGACCCATCTCCACCTTGGGATCTAAATTTTGTTGTCTTATATTATCTATCCTCCCTTTGAACCTGCTGCTAGCTGTGACTTAAAGTATCTTTCTTGGAAGACACTCTTTCTAATAGCTATCATCTCAGCAGGGAGAGTTTCAGAATTACAAGCTTTATCTGTCAAACCATCATACTTGATTTTTCATAAGGACAGAGTTTCTTTATTCACCAACCCCTCCTTTCTTCCCAAGGTTGTATCTGAAAGTAACTTCAGTCAGTCTATTGAGTTATCTGTATTCTTCCCAAATTTTCAGAATAAAGGAGTATATTCGTTACATCTATTGAATGTACGTATACAGTTACATTTTTACCTT
Source organism: Protopterus annectens (assembly GCF_019279795.1). Lineage (NCBI taxonomy): Eukaryota > Metazoa > Chordata > Ceratodontiformes > Protopteridae > Protopterus > Protopterus annectens. Next base: position 279,956,747 of record NC_056745.1, read on the forward strand.
CATAAAACTACAGAATTCAGAAATTCAGATCAACTATTTGTTTCCTGTTCTAACACTAAGAAAGGCTTACTAGTATCTAAGGTTACCTTATCCAAATGGCTTTTTGAATGCATTTTCTTTGTTTACAATTCTAAGAACAAGACTCTCCCTGCACCTGTCAAAGCTCATTCCAACAGGGCGATGGCTACTTCTTCAGCTTTCCAAGCAAGGCTGTCTTTGGACAGTATCTGTGTTGCAGCCACATGAGCAGGCCCTCATACCTTTATTACTCATTACAAAGTAGAGTTGGCCTCCAGGAGTAGAGCATTCTTTGGTTCTATGGTCCTGAGAAATATTCTCCCATGAGACACCCAAGAATCAGGTAGCTTGGGACGCATTCCCGCAAATGAGAATAAAGGCGAGATTGACATCACGTAAAGAAGTTATGCATTTACCATAACATTCCATTTGTGTTGTCCATCTTCGCCTTTATTCTCACAATCCACCCACCTACCACTTTCCTACGCTCCTGGGAGACCAGTTAGTAGTAATTAGATATCCTTTGGACTCTATAGCCTCAGAAACCAGGTATTATTCTTACACTATAAGTATTAATGTTAAGTTGTCTCTCTCGCCTGCATTCTTGCTGGTTGGGTTCGGAGCTGACCTTCGGCTCCGACTCTGCCATTTTCTAAAGCTCGAGAGCTAATTACTGGCTCGAGGCCTCCCTATATCCCACAATGCCTGGCGCTAGATCCCCAGATCTCGTTTGCCGCTTCAGCTACGAGGTTGCGTTTTACTGGCTCAGGTCGTATTCATCTTTTTGTAATATTAGTAGTTAAAATTTAGTGTATATTTCAAGCCTTTTTGTTTAAGTAGTGTAGTACTGTTAGATTAGTCTATAATATCCCTGTGTTTCTGCCCTTTAGGAAACTTGTTTTACTTAGAGAGTCCCCCCCCCCATCTCCCTAAGTAGGCCGTTTAAATTAGAGGCTATCCCCTTCCCTTGTAAACCCTTTTTCTAGTAGGAAGTAGTGTTTAGCCTTTGTAGTTTAAGATAAAATTCTCTTAGTTTGTTAGTATTGTTATTCTCTTTAATTTTTTGTGTGAAGGTGTGGGACTAGTGTGTGTGTGTTTCTTTGCACTAGTCAAACATTCCTCTATTGGTATCCCTTTTTTCTTTAGTATGTCAAAGGATACCAAGGTATCAGGGTTCAAGAAGTGTGACTCGTGCTGTCAGAAAATGTCTCTGACAGACGGTCACACTTCTTGAGTTTATTGTTTGGGTGCCCTACACCTGCAGGACTCTTGCTCGGTATGTCATGCCTTTAGTCCGAGAGTCCTGCAGGAGCTTAGGAACAAGCTGATTCTCAGGGGGTTACTAAAACCTGAGGGGTCTCTGGCAAAGTCTCAGCCAGAGAAAACCCCTAAGCCCACCAAGCCGTCGGCTCCCAGTATGGAGCCGTCGCCGGGTAGAGCATCTGCTTCCATTTCGGTTCCGGCTGGAACCGAAGTATCTAAATCTCACTCGGCTCCGACCTTGGTGTCGGAGCCATCAGGGAGCCATAAGCGATCTAGGTCGCCAGCCCTAGAGTCGATTCGCTCGGCTCCGGGGTCGCCTTTGCTACAATCTGAGCGGAGCCATCGGTCCCACTCTTCTCGGTCCTCGAGGCTATCCGGTCATGACTTGGAGAGAGTGGTTAGTAGACTCCTCAAATCGCAGGCCGTGGCTAAAATGTTAACTAGCCCTCCTCATCAGGCTGTGGCTGTTCCTGTTTCTGAAGTAGTTCCTCCTCTGACTCCTCCTGTCAGTTCGGAGACGGAGCTTGTTGGGGCTCGGATCTTGGAAACGGCGCCGATGCTTCCCCTTTCGGCTCCGATTTCTTCAATGGTTCCGTCCTTAGAGGGATCTGGGCGCCGAGACTCTCTCGTCGGCTCCGAGGGGGCGAGTGGCATCAGACCCTTGTCCGACCCCGTTCTCCCTCTCGGAGCCTCGGCGCAGGTAAGCTCGGCTCCTACATCGGCCTCGGAGCCATCCCTTTTGGTGCCGGAGAGGATTCCTGTCTCTTCAGAGCGGGGGCCCTCTTCTCTGCCAGACAGGGGCACCTTCGAGGTTATGAGGAGCGTGCTGACTTCTGAGTCTGCACCTCGATCAGCCCCTTCAGCTCCTACCCCCAGGGTGCCTGCTTCGGTCTCTGCCCCTCCTCCAGACCCCAAGCGAGGGGATCAAACGCTCCAGGTCACCACAATGGGTGTATCTTCCTCTTCCGAGGCCTCCCCTGAGATTTCAGAGGAGCCCCCTCGAAAAAGGAAATGTAAGAGGAAACATGTTGACTCTCCCAAGTCGGTCACGTCAGATACTGACTTGGAGGATTCGGAAGGGTCCCCAAGATCCCCCTCTGAAGATGTCTCTTTCTCAGACATCCTTGAGATCCTTAAGCAGAGGGGCAACTGGACTGCCCTTAACCCTTCTGAGGACGAGTCGGTATACCTGGATGCGTTTGGTTCTCGCCCCTCCACCTCCTGGGTGTCTCCGCCTTTTGATCCATTGATGGAAGTAGTGGCTCGGAAGGCGTGTTCAGCCCCGGACACACTGGAACCAACCCCCTGCAGGCCCACTAAGTTTATTACGGCCCCTCAAGATAAACAGTTTTTGACAAAGGGTGTCCCCGTTGATGCCATTGTGGTAGCAGCTGCCACGAAAAAGGAGTTGGCTGACACTTCTGTACCTGTCCATCCCCCTAATAAAGAGTCTAGGACGATGGACAGATACGGGAAGCGGATGTTTTCCTCAGCGACCTTCTCCATGTGGTCGCTGAATTACTTGTGCCACTTCACCCGTCTTCAGAGGGATCTCCTCAAGGAGCTAGGAGATACCCTGCAAGATCCATCAGCTGCGGGGGCTCAAGACAAGATTAACTCCCAGCTGGCGACTCTTAATTCAGTCGTCAACTCCTCCATGCGGCTCATTTCATATGTGGCTGATGGGGTGAGTAGAGCCGCAGGCACAGGCGTGGGTTTGAGAAGACATGCCTGGATGCGGTTATGTAACTTCGCTGATCCCTTCAAGGCGTCTTTCACCAACACCCCTTTTGATGGTTCGGCTCTGTTTGGATCTCAGGTGAAAGATACCCTTACCAGGTGTGAGCAGGTAGGCAAGACTCTCTCTGCTGTGGGAGTCCATTTTTCCACTCCCTCTAGACCATACCCTAAAGGTCAGAAGAGTGGAAAGATGTGGTTCCGGAAACCCCAGGGAGCTGTGCCTGACACACGTGGCAATTTTCCCTCCAGAGGCAGAGGAGGGAACAACAATAGACGCCGCCCGCGGGGCAGAGGGGGTCCGCAGAATCAGGGCAGCAGAGAATCTTTCTCTGACAAGTCCTTCCAGCACCCCCTAAGGGGCTGCCCGGCTGTCTGCCTTTGGAGGCAGTCGGGGGAAGGTTGTCTCTGTACCCAGAAGCCTGGCGTCTCATCACTCGAGACAGATGGGTACTGTCTATCATATCCAGAGGTTACAAAATCCCTTTTGTCCACACCCCCTTAAAATCAAACAACCCCATCCCAAATGTTCCACCCAGTCTAAGGGAACAGGCAGTACAAGAAATTTCAAAACTGCTAAAAAAACGGGCCATCCAACAAGTCCCAGCAGACCCGCAAGGATCCGGAATTTACTCAAAGTTCTTTTTGGTACCAAAAAAGACAGGGGACTGAAGACCCATTTTGGATCTCAGCAGACTAAACAAGTCTGTTCAAAGAACGAAGTTCCGGATGGTCACGCTTCAGTCCATTCTACCCTTTTTGGGTCAGGACAATTGGATGTGCTCCATAGATCTTCAGGATGCGTACTACCACATCAAAATGGACAGGCATTCCAGAAGGTTTCTCTGCTTCCAGCTGGGAGCCAGTCATTACCAGTTTAGAGCCCTGCCCTTTGGTCTCACCACAGCCCCCAGGGTGTTCACCAAATGCATGGCAGTGGTTACCGCTCACCTGAGAGGGCAAGGATTCCAGGTGTTTCCATATCTAGACGACTGGCTCCTTACTGCTACCACCAGACATCAATTGCTGAGAGCCAGGGATTACACCATCCAAACATGCTCCAACCTAGGTATCTCAATAAATTTCGAAAAGTCTGCATTGTTGCCTTGTCAGTCTTTAACCTTTATAGGCGTAAGATTAAATATGAAAGATCTGTCCGCAAGACTTCCAATGGACAGAGTGGCAGACATTCGCCGACACGTACAGGTATTATTAGGATGCAGAAAGATTCAGGCCAGATTCGTCCTAAAAACCTTGGGTCTCATGGCAGCAGCGATCATATTAGTTCCTTTGGCTCGCTTTCACATGAGGATTCTCCAGTGGATGCTTTTCACCCAGTGGTCCTTTCAACAACTCCCTTTGTCTCACAAGATATTAATCACACAGTCATGCAAAGACCACTTGGCTTGGTGGATGGTCTCCTCATCAGTACCCCAGGTCAGACCATTTGTCCTTCCTCCTCCAGTTGCCACGGTGACCACGGATGCCTCCCTGATCGGGTGGGGGGGACATTTTCAGGGCAGGACTGTCCAGGGCACCTGGCAACCCCACGAGTACCACTTGCACATAAATGTCTTGGAGATGAGGGCGGTGCTTTTAGCGTTGCAAGCTCTTCAGAACTCTCTACCCACTGGGACCATTACAATTCAGACAGACAATATGTCTGTAGTGTGGTACATCAACAAGCAGGGCGGAACCAAGTCATATCCCTTATGTCGAGAAGCACTCAGACTATGGCAGTGGGCGATCTCCTCTCAACGGTTTCTGACAGCAACGCACATCCCTGGGTAGTCCAACGTCATAGCGGACAGGCTAAGCAGAGCTATTCTCATGCCTCACGAGTGGTCTCTCAATCGGACAGTAGCAGACAAAATCTTCCGCAAATGGAGTCAGCCTTGCTGCGACCTTTTCGCAACTCCTCTTAACAGCAAGTGCGACAGTTTCTTCACTCTCTTCCCGGACACTCCCCCAGAGACTCTCTAGTTCACGATTGGCCCCAGGGACTTCTGTATGCATTCCCACCCTTTCCCCTAATTCCCAAACTAATTCAGAAAGCTACCGTGCTGGGTTGCAGGATGATCCTCATTGCCCCCTACTGGCATCGACAAATCTGGTTCCCATTCCTGCATCGTCACCTTCTAGAGCAGCCTTGGAATCTGGACCCAGTTCCGGACCTCCTGATCCATCAGTCGGGTAAGCTGCATCAATCTCTTCAGTCTCTCAACCTCACTGCTTGGTTGCGCCACTTCCAACCTTAGCCAGGCTTCCCAGTATTTCCAATTCAGTGCGTGAGATTATCCTTTCTTCGCACAAACCTACAACCAGGAAGACTTATGCTAGTAAGTGGAAACGTTTCTCTTTCTGGGCAGAGGCTAGAGATGTAGATCCTTTCACAGCCCCTGTCCGTAACGTTCTAGACTTTTTAGCAGAACTTTTTCAAGCGGGCACCTCTTCTGCCACCATTAGAGTTCAATCAGCGGCAATCTCTAATTTCCATACGGGCCTGTCAGAAACCAGCATCATGTCCCATAAGCTTTGCAAAGCCTTTCTTAAAGGAGCAATCTTGCTCATCCCTCCAGTTAAGAGATCCTCCGCCTCCGTGGGACTTGAATTTGATCCTAGCTTCCTTGATACTGCCTCCTTTTGAACCAGCAGCTTCCTGTTCCTTGAAATTGCTTTCTTGGAAAACCCTCTTTTTGGTGGCCATTACTTCAGCGAGGAGAGTTTCTGAACTTCAAGCCCTATGTGTTCGTCCTCCTTACCTAATTTTCCATAAGGATAGAGTTTCACTCAGGACTAATCCTTTGTCCCTTCCTAAGGTCCCCTCCGAAAATAATTTGAATCAATCCATTGATCTGCCAGTCATTTTTCCAAATTATTACAACAAAGCTGAACACAAATTACACCAGTTGGATGTTCATAGGCAATTACGTTTCTATTTGCATAGGACTGAGCAAATAAGGAAATCAGACCAACTCTTCCTGTCCTATGCGGAGGGTAAGCAGGGTCGACCAGTGTTTAAAGTAACCTTATCCAGGTGGTTGTCCTCTATTATTACCCTTGTTTATCAGTTGAGGAATAAAGAGCTCCCTGCTAAACCTAAAGGTCACTCTACTAGGCCTTTAGCTACGTCGGTAGCCTTTCAAGCAAGACTACCAATGGAAGCCATTTGTGCAGTGGCCACATGGGCCACCCCTCATACATTCATTTCACATTATAAATTGTATGTGGCCTCTAGGAGTAGAGCTGATTTTGGTTCCACTGTGCTCAAGAGTCTGTTCCGATGAGCCACCCAGGACTAAGGTGCTAGGGACACTGTCCCAACCAGCAAGAATGAAGGCGAGAGAGACAACTTAACATTAAGAAGTTATTTACCTACCATAAGGTTCCATGTTAGTTGTCTTCTTCTCGCCTTCTTTCTTGCGTCCCACCCTCCATCCCCCTAGCCTAGATGGACCGAGAAGAGTCCTCCTACGAGTCTTGTCACTGGCTGAGTCTTAACCGATTTATGTCCTCTACCTTTTCTTTAGCCCTATAGATGAAGTCTTGCTATTGGGACAGTTGTCCTCTTGTATTATGATGGTGTTAGGTCTTCCAAACGAGATCTGGGGATCTAGTGCCAGGCATTATGGGATATAGGGAGGCCTCGAGCCAGTAAGTAGCTCTCAAGCTTTAGAAAATGGCCAAGTCGGGGCCGAAGGTCGGCTCCGAACCCAACCAGCAAGAAAGAAGGTGAGAAGAAGACAACTAACATGGAACGTTATGGTAGGTACATAACTTCTTATTATCTATAACCTTAATTTCACTAACATTTTTCTCTTATGGGCAAACAAGATCTGAGAGTTTAGGGAACTGTATCATGGGTAAGGGAGAATGCCCACAAGCTTTACTGATGGCTCGAGCTTTTGAAAAAGGCCAAGACAGATCAGATGGATCGGATTTGACCCACGATTGAGAATAAAGGCGGAGATGGACAATACACATGGAATGTTATGGTAAGTACATAAATTCTTTTTTGGCCCTGCTGCTACCCAGATTCACAAACAGTGGAATGATAGAGGTAAATTGATGCATGGGGTATCTGGAATGTTAAATATCCCCAGGTTCTGACCTAACTAATTGTTGCTTAGATCTCTGTTGAAACTGTTGTCTCCCTGTTCCGAGAGACTGCTTTCCAATCTATCTGCAAATATACAGAGCTGAGTAGATTTTTTTTGGTTTTTAGAGTTTGCACTGTTAATTGTTGCTTAGATCTCTGTTGAAACTGTTTTGTTCCACCGACCCTCCCTGTTTCTGGCTTGTAGTTTAAATTTGGTGGCTTTTGCAGTTGCCCGCCCCACTGTAGATATGATCTGGGACACTCCCCCAGTCCCATCTCTTTACCACAGTCTATCTAATAAACTCTTTTTGCACTTGCTTTTAGTCCTTTTTAATTTAATTGCATTTTTTAAACTGTGTTTGGTCTAATATTGCTACATACTCAAGTGTGCTAGCTTGCACTGCATGTGAATTGTTTTTACTACTGTTTTGGCTACTTTTCTGTAAAAAAAAAAAAAAACAAAAAAAAAATGTAAGCCTGTTTTCTACCTTTCCTATAACTAGTGTTCCAGATACAGATTTGCTGTATCCAGGACTGTATGTAAGCTTCTGAGCCCCCCAGGCCTTTCTGTGTTGGAGAGAAGCCTTCTAGCTTATCATTGGGTGTGGTAAGCACTAGGTAACCTGTCTACCACATAAGGAGTGGTTCTGGCCCAGAAATTGTAGATCTGAAGTAGTTACTTCATTTGCTCTGCAACCTGTGGGTATTGGATCCGAGCTGGCAGCTTTACTAGCTAAAAGATCCGAGCTCCTAGCTCCTCCCTTTTACCCATAACCCCCTGCTGCATGCTGCCATTCCTCAGATTGAGTTTGCCGTGGTTGAAAGAAGCTACTAGTGAAGAGCTCCTTAGGCTTGGGTGAGATCGTTTCAGTGTATCTTGTCAAAAGTTAGACAAAAGTTAAATTTTTTGTTAGTGTGTGAGCAGTTTAGCTCCCTTTCGTCGAGTTATAGCCTTAGTTTTATTTTTTTGTGGTAATGTTTAGTTTATAGTCGTTTTTTTGTCCCTCCCCTATAGTGTCTGGGTGTGTTACTGTGATGGCTGAAGGGCCCAAAACCGTCTTTTCTAAGTGCACTGAGTGTGGCCATAAGCTTTCCCCGGCTGATGGCCACACTCAGTGCATTTTGTGTCTGGGGGTGGCCCACTTATCCACTAACTGCCAGATATGTGCAGCGTTTAACCCCTGGGCCATCAGAGATAGGAAGAACAAGTTGATCCTGGCGGGCTTGTTACCGCAGGACACTTCTTCTTCCTCTCCCTCTAAGGCACAGGCTGCTACCGCAGCCCCGGTACCTTTAGGTTCCCCCACTCTGCCTGGGACTCAACCTCCCTCTGCTGCGCAGAGTTCAGGGGACTCATCTGCCTCTTCTAGAGAGAAGAGGCATAAGGAAAAGGAGAAGCACAAGAGTCATAAAAAGCGGGCTGAGACTCATCCCTCAGCCCAGTCATCTAAAGTCTCTAGTCCCTCCACGAGGGCCTCCAGATCCTCTCCCTCTCGGCTCAGTTCGCCTTGTTTCTCGCCGGACCCGGAGGAGGAGTACCGGTCTCCCTCGAGGTCTTCAAGGCAGCCCTCCTGGCCCGCCTCAACTACGTCTTCTAGGTCTACAAGAAGACTGACCGACGCGGACATGGATCGGATGATGTGTAGATTTTTGCAGACTCAGATGCAGATGGTGCTCCTGCCTCCCTCCCTCAGGGGGGGGAGTGCAGTCCCCCTTTTTGCTCCGATCACTCCTTCTCCAACCTGTTTTCGGGTTTTGGAGTCATCGGATCTGGGCCCTTTCGGAGCCGGGGATTTGTCGGCGCTGGTAGCTCCAGTAGCTTCGATGCCGACTGTACCCTCGAGCATGTCGGATCCTAGCTCTCGGGGCCCAGAGCCGAGCATCGGATCCGAGGGGGTTGGTGTGTCTTCGGTGCCCTTCAGGTCGGAGCACACTTCCCTCTCGGATCCGACCGCTTCGGCTCCGACACCGATCCCTGCTTCGGTGCCGAGGAGACTGCTTTCGGAGCCCGGGGAATGTGGCTCACCTTCTTCGGCTTTTGAGGTAGTGGAGAGAGTTCTGTTGAGGTCTTCCAGATCCCCGGTCCGGGCATCGGAATCTCCCGCTCCCCGTATGCATTTGGGTCTACCCTCCATCATCCGACCACTGGGACAGCCTGCTCAAACCCTCCAGTTAGTTCCCTTAGAGGAACAGGACGCCGTAGGTGAGCCCTCCTCGGATAGTCCCATCGAGGAGGTTCCTCGCAAAAGGAAGTGTAAAGGGAGGCACGTGGACTCCTCTGAGTCCCTCATGACAGACACGGATTTGGAGGAAGGGGAAGGTTCCCCAAGGTCACCCCCTGAGGATGTCTCCTTTGGAGACATCATGGAAATTTTGCGAATTAGAGGGAGGTGGTCTGCCCAAAAACCTTCCTCGGACGAGTCCGTGTTTCTGGAGGGGTTTGAGGCAGGCCTGTCTACCTCCTGGGTGTCCCCTCCGGCTAACCCCCCTGGTAGATTTAATTACTACCAGGGCGTGGAAGGAGCCCGACACCGTGGAGCCAATTCCAAAACGGCTGGACAAAATTCTTAGCCCTCCCCCTGATAGGCAGGCCTGGTCTAAGGGTTCGCCATGTTGGAGGCGCAGGAGAGTTCCTTGGTCCACCCTCTGGATAAGGAATCTCGGGCGTTGGACCGCATTGGGAAGTGGATGTTTGCTTCAGCCACCTTCTCTGTAAGAGTGCTGAACTACATGGCACACATTATCAGGCTACAGCGAGACCTAATAAAGGAATACACTCCAGCTCCCCCGGGGTCCATGACGGTCGAGGATAAGAAGACTTTCTCGACTTCAATGGCCACTCTGAAGTCTATTTCGAACATGTCTATGCAGCTACTCTCCCATGCTATGGAGGGAGCTGCTAGAGCTAGCGGAGCCGGGGTCGTCTTGCGGCGTCACGCCTGGCTCCACCTTTGTGATTTCGCAGACCCCTTTAAGGCGTCCTTCGCGAATGCGCCCTTTGAAGGTTCTTCACTCTTTGGCAAGACCGTACGCGAGACACTGGTCCAAAGCGAGAAGGACAGGAAGACGCTGTCTGCTGTCGGATTCCGCTTCTCTAATCCCCAACAATCCTTTTCAAGGAATCAGAGGGGACAAAAGAAGATGTGGTTCCGGAAGTCTCAGCAGTCCCGTCCAGCTTCGGACCCCTCGTCCTTCAAAGGCAGAGGAGGACAAGGTGGACGCCATCCCAGAGGCAGAGGGGGGGCCGCGTAATTTCTGGTGTAGAGAACCGTTCTCGGATAGACCCGCGCAACAGCCCTGAGGGCTTACCGGACTGTCCCTCTCTGGAGGCAGTCGGGGGGCATTTGTCGCAGCACCTACTAAACTGGGGGTCCATCACGACGGATCGATGGGTGCTCCGAATCATATCCAGAGGTTATTCCATCCCCTTTCTAAATCTTCCCCCTCCCATGAAGCGCCTCCGCGATGTCCCACCCGATCAAAGGGAGGTGGCAACTTCAGAGATTTCGAAGCTACTAGAAAAAAGAGCCATCCAGCACGTCCCCCCAGACCAGTTCGGATTGGGCTATTACTCCAGGTTCTTTTTGGTGCCAAAAACGATGGGGTCTTAAGACCGATTGTAGATCTCTCTTCCCTGAACTTGTTCATTCCCAAAGAGAAATTCCGGATGGTCACTCTTCAATCAGTTCTCTCCCTCCTTCGGGAGAACGACTGGATGTGCTTCATAGACCTCAAGGATGCGTACTACCACATTTTGATGGACAGACGTTCCAGGAGGTTTCTCAGCTTCCAGCTGGGAGCCAGTCATTATCAGTTCAGGGTTCTTCCGTTCGGCCTCACCTCAGCTCCCAGGGTGTTCACCAAAGTCATGGCAGTGGTTGCAGCCCACCTGAGACTCCAGGGCATTCAGGTCTTTCCATACCTGGACGACTGGCTCCTCACCGCCTCCAACAGGCATCAACAGTGTGTGTTGCCAGGGATTATGCTCTAACCCTTGCCCAGAGTTTGGGCATCTCGGTACACCTTCAAAAGTCCTTTCTTCATCCTGTGCAGGTTCTGGAATTTATAGGGGCCAAATTGGACACTCGCATCTCTCGAGCCCTACTAACTCAGGACAGGGTGAACAGCTTGTCTTATTAGGTATTAGCCCTCCTTCAGAACCCGGTTCCTTCAGCAGAGTTAGTCCTGAGAGCACTAGGGTCTATGGCGGCGGCAATCAGTCTTTCTCTACATGCACATCTATGAATGATTATTCTGCAATGGACCCTCCAAGTCTAATGGTCTCTGTTGCTACATCTGTTGAATACCCCTATTCCACTGAGCAGGGTTTGCAGGGACTCCCTCCTCTGGTGGCTTCACTCATGGGAGCTGCGAGAACGGAGACCCTTCGTAATGCCCCCGCCCCATGCCACGTTGACCACGGATGCTTCTCGCCTCGGGTGGGGGGGCATTTTTTGGGCAGAACCGTCCAAGGCACGTAGACCCCTTTCGAGACCGCTTTGCATATCAATGTCCTGGAGATGAGGGCGGTGCTTCTGGCGTTGCAAGCTCTCCATGGCCCTCTTCCTCTAGGGACTATTGCGGTTTAAACAGACAACATGGCAGTAGTCTGGTACATAAACAAACAGGGAGGAACCAGATCTTATCCCCTTTGTCGGGAGGCTATGAGAGTTTGGGAGTGGGCGATATCCACCAACTGCTTTCTGGTAGCAACGCACATTCCGGGTCGGTCCAACATTCTGGCAGACAAACTGAGTCGTGTGATCCTCACACCGTACGAGTGGTCTCTCAAACCATCAGTTGCGAAACATCTTCCTCAAATGGGGTCTACCTTGCTTCGATCTTTTCGCTTCTCTGTCAAACACAAAGTGCAGCGAGTTTTTCACGATACTTCCCCCACCAGGGGAGAGCCCCAGAGATGCTCTGGTTCATGCTTGGCCACCCGGTCTCCTCTATGCTTATCCCCCCTTCCTCTTATGACGAAGTTCATTCAGAAAGCACGTCGGTTGGGGAGCAGTATTATCCTCATAGCCCCATTCTGGCCTCGCCAGATCTGGTTCCCATATCTGCGGTCTCACAGTGTAGTTCCTCCATGGATCTTAGATCCCATTCCGGATCTGATTTTGCATCCTGCGGGATTGCAACCTCCGAACCTGGTAAACCTCAAGCTCGCGGCTTGGTTGATCCTGTTCCACTGATGGCAAGGACTCCCGGCATCTCATCACCAGTAAAGGTTATTCTGGTAGCGGCTCACAAGCCTGCTACCAGAAAAATTTACAGTAGTAAATGGAAGCGTTTTTCTGTCTGGGCTAAGGACAAGGGCTTAGATCCCTTTACCGTTCCTATTCCGGCGGTTCTTGATTTTCTGTCACACATTTTTCATCAGGGAGCAAGTGCATCTACAGTTAAAGTGCAATTGGCAGCCATTTCCCATTTTCATGTGGGAGATGGACTGGGATCTTTAGCTTCTGCGAAAATATGCAAAATCTTCTTGAAAGGCATTTCTCTATTGAAACCACCAGTTAAGACTGCGGTCCCACCATGGGACTTAACTCTAGATCTGAAGTAGGAAGACTTCATTTGTCTGCAACCTGTGGGATTCGGATCCGAGCCGGCAATTCATAAGCTTTAGGATCCGAGCTCCTAGCTCCTCCCTTTACCCATAATCCCCTGCTAAGCCCTGACTGACCTCAGATTTCGTTTGCCGCGTTCAATAGCTGACAGGAATTTCGCGCTCCATAGCGAAAGGAAATTGGTGACATCTTTTTTGCTTATATTTTTTCTTATATAGTTAAAGTGTGTTTGTTTAGGCTTTCCTCCCTTCCTTAGTTAACCTTCTCGGGTGTTCGTTTAGTGTGTGTTTGTTGTGTGTGTGTTTTTTTTTAGGGCCTGTTAGGGCATAGCTATGTCTGAAGCCCCCAAGGCTATATTTTCTAAATGTACCGAGTGTGGCCATAAGCTTTCCCCGGCTGATGGCCACACTTGGTGCGTTAGATGCCTGGGGGTTGAACACCTGTCATCTGGTTGTACCATTTGTGCAGGGTTCAACCCCCGGGCTTTAAGGGAGCGGAGGTCGAAGTTGGTTCTGGCGGGACTTCTCCCTCCGGAATCGGCTTCGGCCTCGGCCCCTGCTATCCTCCCTACTTAGCCAGTGGCTACTTCGGTCTCCCTTCCTCCGGCAGGGACTCAATCTCGCGCTAAGAAACCGGAGGATAGGGAGACCAGGAGGGAAAAGGAGAGGCATAGAGAGGGGCACCATAAGCGGCGGGCCGAGGCCTCTGTCTCGGCCCCGCCGCCTAAGCCTTCCTCTGGCTTCTAAATCTCCTCCTCCTCGGCTCCGATCCCCTCGGTTCTCTCCCGGACCCGAGGAGGTGGAGACTAGACCTTCGTCGAGGTCATCGAGGCGACACTCTAGATCCGCCTCGGTGGCCTCGTCGAGGTCAACTTTTTCTATGTCGGACGCTGATATGGGCCGGATGATGAGGCGATTCATCCAGGCCCAGATGCAGATGGGAGTGCTCCTGGCCCCCCCCCCCATCCGGGAGGGGCCTCGACCCCTTTTTTCGCCCCCATAGCTCCTTCTCCGACCCGACTCCTGGGTTTGGAGCTTTCGGAGCCGGGCAGCGTTGGACCCGGGGGTGGGTCGGATCCGACTGGTTGGCGCACCTCGGATCTGATCCCTCCCTTGAGTGCTTCGGGTACTTCGGACCCGACCTCTCAGAGCCGTGGGCCTAGCCTCGGATCCGAGGGAGCCGGTGTCTCTTCGACTCCGTCTAGGTCGGAGCGCACCGGTCTCTCGGATCCGACGGTCTCGGCTCCGGTTCTGATCCCTTCGTCGGATCTGAGTGGGGGTCGGCTCTCGGGTCTTAGAGAAGTCGACTCCCCCTCGGCCTTCGACGTTGTGGAGAGGGTTCTGTCGAGGACATCCAGACCCCCGGTCCCTGTCTCGGCTCCATCCCGCACTCCCTCGCAGCTGGGCCAGGCTCCCATCAGCCGGTCTCAGGGACAGCCCGCCTCAATGTCCCAAGTGGTTCCTTTGGAACAACTGGTTGCTGGCGAGGACTCTTCGGACAGTCCCTCCGAGGAACTGCCTCGTAAGCATAAGTGTAAGGGGAGGCACGTGGACTCCCCCGAGTCTATTACTGAAGACACGGACTTGGAGGAAGGGGAGGGCTCCCCAAGATCACCCCCAGAAGATGTCTCCTTTGGAGACATTATGGAAATGTTAAAGATCAGGGGGGGGGGTGGTCTGCCCCCAAGGCCTCCTCAGACGAGTTTGTGTTCTTGGAGGCATTTGAGGTGGGCCCGTCTACCTCTTGGGTGTCCCCTCCTGCCAACCCTCTGGTGGACCTTATTGCCATCAGAGCGTGGAAGGACCCAGACACCGTAGAGCCTGTTCCCAAACGTCCGGACCGGATTCTTAGTCCCCATCGGACCGTACACATTGGAGTAAGGGACCCCCAGTAGATGCCATGCTGATGGCTGCAGCCACAAAGAGGGAATTGGCTCAGGAGAGTCCCTCTGTGCATCCCCCGAGCAAGGAATCTCGCTCGATGGATCGCATTGGGAAGCGAGTCTTTAGTTCAGCAACCTTCTCCCTGAGGGGGCTGAACTATATGCCACAAGTGATCAGGATGCAGCGAGACCTGATTAAGGAATACGCTGCATCTCCCCCGGAGTCCATTTCGGCGGAGGACAAGCAAGTGTACTCCACCCGTATGGCCACTCTCAGAGCGGTGTCTAATACTTCTATGCGGCTCTTATCTCACGCAACAGAGGGAGCCGCTAGAGCTAGCGGATCGGTCCTTGTTATGAGACGCCAGGCCTGGCTCTGGCACTGTGACTTCACGGAGCCCTTCAAAGCAACCTTCGCGAATGCCCCCTTCGATGGTTCTGCCCTTTTTGGCAAAGCGGTTCGCGAAACGCTTGTCCAGAGTGAAAAGGACGGGAAGACGCTGTCTGCCATCGGAGTCCGCTTCTCAGCTCCCCAGAGGTCCTTCTCTAAGAACCAAAAGGGACAGAAGAAGATGTGGTACCGGAAATCGCAGCAATCCCAACCTGCTCCGGACAACCAGTCCTTCCGTGGCAGAGGAGGACAGGGAAGTCGCCATCCTAGAGGCAGAGGGGCTCCTAGGAACTTTGGGTCCAGAGAACCTTTCTCTGACAAACCCACGCAGCACCCCTGAGGGGTTACCCGGCTGCTCCTCTCTGGAGGCAGTCGGGGGGGGCGTTTTTCGAGGCACCTGACATCATGGGAGTCAATCACGTCAGACCATTGGGTGCTTCGGGTGATATCCAGAGGCTATTCAATCCCCCTTCACAGTATTCCCAGATCCAAAAACCTCCCCGATGTACCACCCGATCAACGGGAGGTAGCAGCTGTGGAAATCGCACAGCTGCTAACAAAAAGAGCCATCCAACACGTCCCCCGAGATCAGACCGGATCAGGGTTTTACTCCAGGTTCTTCTTGGTGCCAAAAAAGACGGGGGACTTGAGACCGATCCTAGACCTGTCACAACTGAACCTGTCTGTAACCAAACAAAAATTCTGGATGGTCACCTTACAATCTATCCTCCCCCTTTTGCGGTAGAACGATTGGATGTGCTCTATAGACCTCAAGGACGCGTACTACCACATTCTAATGGACAGACGGTCCAGGAGGTTCCTTCGCTTCCGGCTGGGAGCCAGTCACTACCAGTTCAGGGTCCTTCCCTTTGGTCTCACCTCTGCCCCCAGGGTGTTTACCAAGGTACTTGCAGTGGTAGCGGCCCACCTGAGACTCCAGGGAATGCAGGTGTTTCCATACCTGGACGACTGGCTCCTTACAGCGTCAAGGCATCTACTGTGCTCAGCCAGGGACTATTTCCTTCATATAGCCCCTCGGCTGGGCATCACCATAAACCGAGAAAAATCTTCCCTGGCCCCCACACAGCTTATAGATTTTATAGGAGGAAGATTGGACACAAGAAACATGCGGGCATTCCTCAGTCTAGATCGACTGTCCAACCTGAGGTGTCATATCACGGCCATCTTAGAACCTTCTCTGACTGCAGCTATGGTCCTGAGGGCCCTAGGTTCAATGGCGGCAGCCATCCCACTCCTCCTCCACGCTCGACTACACATGAGGATCCTTCAATGGACCCTCCAGGTCCAATGGTCCCTGCTTTACCTTCCTCTCAACAGCCCAATAGCCATCAGCAGAGCATGCAGGAGCTCCCTTTTCTGGTGGCTCCAGTCGACGGACCTCCTGACAGGGAGACCCTTCTGTACTGCATTCCCCCTAGCCACAGTGACCATGGACGCTTCTCGCCTGTGGTGGGGGTGGGGGGGCATTCAGCGGGCAGGATTGTCCAAGGCACGTGGAACAGTTCAGAGATCTCCCTGCATATAAATGTTCTGGAAATGAGGGCAGTGCTATTAGCGTTGTAAGCACTACACAGCCTTCTTCCTGTAGGAACTATTGCTATCCAGACAGACAACATGTCGGTAGTCTGGTACATCAACAAACGGGGGAACCAGGTCCTACCCCCTTTGTCGAGAGGCCATGAGAGTATGGGAATGGGCAATCTCCACCAACCGCTTTCTTGTGGCAATGCACATTCCAGGAAGGTCCAACATTCTAGCGGACAAGCTCAGTCGCATCATTCTTTCCCCTCACGAATGGTCTCTCAATTCTCTAGTAGCGAAGCAGATTTTTGCCACCTGGGGGCAACCCTGTTGCGATCTTTTTGCTTCTCCCTCAAATGCCAAATGCGACAGTTTCTTCGCTCTACTTCCCCCATTCGGGGAATCCCCGAGAGACGCCCTGGTGCATGCTTGGCCTCCCGGTCTCCTATACGCTTATCCTCCTCTTCCTCTAGTGCAAAAACTATTACAGAAAGCCAGCAGTTTGGGGAGCAGAATGGTTCTCATTGTCCCATTCTGGCCTCGTCAACCATGGTTCCCTTATGTATGGTCTCACCGAGTGAATCCGCCCTGGATTCTAGATCCAATTCCGGTTCTCATTTCCCATCCTCAGGGGCTTCCAATCCTGAACCTTCACACTCTGAAATTGACAGCTTGGCTGCTCCAGTTCCATCCCTAATCAGGACTCCCGGTATCTCTTCACCAGTGAAAGCCATCATAGTGGCTGCCCATAAACCTTCTACTAGGAAGGTTTATCGAAGCAAATGGAAGCGGTTCTCTATTTGGGCGGAACATAAAAATCTTGATCCCTTTTCCACCCCGCTCTCTGCGGTACTAGACTTCTTGACAGACCTTTTCCAACAAGGAGCAAGCTCTTCGACGGTAAAGGTACAGATAGCAGCCATTTCTCATTACCATGTGGGTCATGACTCGACACCTCTCATGCCTGCAAAAATTTGTAAAACCTTTCTTAAGGGTGCTTTCCTCTTAAGACCTCCTGTTAAGGAAGCCGTACCACCTTGGGAATTATCTTTAGTGCTGCAGTCCCTAACTGCTCCTCCTTTTGAACCTGCAGCCTCTGTGGACTTGAAGTATCTTTCCTGAAAAACTGCTTTCATGTTAAGTTGTCAATCTCGCCTTCATTCTTGCTTGATGGGTTCGGAGCCGATCCTCGGCTCCGACTCAGCACTTGCTAAGCTCGAGAGTCACTTTTACCAGCTCGAGGCAGCCCCATATCCCATGATGCAAGGCGGTAAGTACCCAGATCTCGTTTGCCGCTTCGCTGATGAGGTCCTCCTTTTACCAGCTCCTGGTAAGTGATTTGCTACTTTGCTATTTTAGCCCCTTTTAACAAAAAAACCCTTAATTGTTAGTTTTATATCAGTTTTAAACCTTTTCTGACAGAAAATTCTCTGTCTCCTCTTACTTTTTTAGTCAGACTTTCACCCATCCCATCCCCCCCCCTGTTAGGGTGTGTGTGTGTGTTTACTAGTTATACCTTTTGGTATATTTAATTTAAATTCTTTGACTGATGTGTGTGTCTGTGTGTTTTTACACCATGTCTAAAGAAAGGGTCTCAGGCTTTAAGAAGTGTGACTCGTGCTGTCAGAAAATGTCTCTGACAGACGGTCACACTTCTTGCCTGTACTGTCTGGGGCCTCTTCACCTGCAGGACTCCTGTGCTATATGTCATTCTTTCAGCCAGAGAGTCCTGCAGGAAAGAAGAAATAAGCTGATTTTGAGGGGCCTTCTTAAGCCAGAGGGCTCTCCGGCTAAGTCGGCTCCATCCAAGACTTCTAAGTCTTCCAAGGCCCAGGCTTCTGTGTCCAAGCCTGCGGCCTGCCCGACTCATCTCAGCAGATCGATCGATCCCGACCGGATTCTGGGTTGTTATCTCCTTCGCACCGGCGGCTATCGGTGCGATATTCTGGTTCGACCACTTCGGTGTCGGCTCCGATCGGTTCCGACCACCATGTGGCTCAGGCATCGGTGTCGGCTCCGATCGGCTCCGACACCGTTACTTTTGTGGCTGTATCGGCTCCGGCTGGAGCCGATGCATCGAAGCTACCTGTCGGCTCCGATAAGTTGTCGGCTCCGACAGGTTCAATAGTTTCATCAGTTCCGATGGCTCCTTCGAGGAAGAGGTCTAGGTCTCCTTCCTTGGAGCCGATACTTTCGGCTCCGGCTTCACCTCTCCTCTCGGAACGGAGCCATCGGAGCCGATCTTCAAGGTCATCCAGGCTTTCTGACCATGATTTAGAGAGAGTGGTCAGTAGATTACTTAAGTCACAGGCACTGGCCCAAATGTTACATAGTCCGTCTCAACAGACGGCTATTGGTCCACACCCCATTGCAGTTCCTCCTTCAACTCTACCCCAGAGCTTGGAGTTGGAGTCTTCGGGAATGGTTACTGCTATGGCTGAGGGACAGATACCCCCTTCTGTTCCTTCAGCCTCTACTCTTATCTCCTCTTCGAGACCTTCCTTAGAGGGATTCCGTGGCCGGGCTTCCATGGTCTCCTCCGAGGGGGTGAGTGGCATCGGACCCTTGTCCGAACCCGCTCTTCCCCTTGGAGCCTCGGCCTTGGTGAGCTCTGCTCCGACATCTGCCTCGGAGACTTCCCTTTCGGTGGTCCCTGGAGTTCCTAGCTCTTCGGAACGGGTTCTCTCGGACCTTCCTGGGAGGGGAGCATTCGAGGTGATGAAGAGTGTGCTGGCCACGGGTATCAGCCAGCAGTCTGTTCCCTTAGCTCCTCCCTCTATAGTGCCTGTTGACATCTCTGCCACTTCTCTTGCTACAGGACCCAGAGATCCTCCGCCTCAGGTTTCCCCATTGGGAATATCCCCCTCTTCCGAGGATTCTCCTGATGTTTCAGGAGATCCTCCTAGGAAGAGGACCTGTAAGAGGAAACATGTAGACTCCCCCGAGTCTATCACTTCAGATACTGACTTAGATGAGTCAGAGGGATCCCCAAGATCCCCCTCTGAGGATGTCTCCTTCTCAGACATCCTAGAACTCCTTAGACAGAGGGGAAACTGGCCCACCAATAATCCCTCTGAGGATGAGTCAGTATACCTAGAGGCGTTTGGATCTCGGCCCTCCACCTCCTGGGTGTCTCCGCCTTTCGACCCCCTTATGCAGGTTATTGCCCGAAAGGCGTGGGCTGCTCCTGACTCTGTAGAGCCAGTCCCTAGGAGGTCTTCAAAATTTAATACTGCCCGTGTGATAAGCAATTCCTCACTAAGGGTGTCCCCGCTGATGCCATGGTGGTGGCTGCTGCCACCAAGAAGGAACTTGCAGATCCTTCCGTACCCGTCCATCCTCCTAATAAGGACTCTAGGACCATGGATAGGTACGGTAAGCGGATGTTTTCCTCAGTGACCTTTGCTATGCGTTCGCTGAATTACCTATGTCACTTCACCAGACTCCAAAGGGATATCCTTAAGGAGCTAGGTGATGTTGTACAGGATCCTACAGCTGCAGGGGCTCAGGAAAAATTGCTTCGCAGCTAGGAACCCTTAATTCCATTGCAAACTCCTCCATGCGGCTAATATCATATGCTGCTGATGGAGCGAGTAGGGCCGCAGGTACAGGTGTGGCTCTTAGATGCCAAGCCTGGATGCGGCTATGTGACTTTGCAGATCCCTTTAAGGCGTCCTTCACAAATTCTCCCTTTGATGGGTCAGCTTTGTTTGGCCCTCAAGTGAAGGAAACTTTGACCAGGTGTGAGCAGGACGGCAAGACTCTTTCTGCCGTAGGAGTCCGTTTTTCCACCCCTTCTAGACCTTACCCCAAAGGACAGAAAGGTGGCAAAATGTGGTTCCGTAAATCCCAAGGAGTCACGCCGGATTCACGTGGTCAGTTTACCCCTAGAGGCAGAGGGGGTAACAACAACAGACGCCGCTCTAGAGGCAGAGGGGGTCCAAAAAACCAGGGAAACAGAGAGCTTCTCTCTGACAAGCCCTTTCAGCATCCCTGAGATGTTGCCCGGCTGTCCCTCCTTGGAGGCAGTCGGGGGAAGATTATCGCTGTACCCAGAAGCCTGGCACTCCCTCAGTCAAGACAGTTGGGTACAGTCGATCATATCCAAGGGTTACATAATTCCTTTCGAGGAAAGTCCTTTCTACCCCTCAAATTCCCTTCCAGATGTACCACCCGGTCTAAGGGAAATTGCAGAGTTAGAAGTCTCAAAACTACTGCAAAAAAGAGCCATTCAGCCAGTTACAACAGACCATTCAGAGCCCGGAATCTACTCAAGGTTCTTTTGGTCCCCAAAAGACGGGAGACTGGAGACCAATATTGGATCTCAGCAGACTCAACAAGTCTGTGAGGAAGACAAGATTCGAATGGTCACTCTTCAGTCAATTCTGCCCTTCTTACAGAAGGACAACTGGATGTGCTCAATAGATCTTCAGGATGCGTACTATCACATCAAAATTCACAGACGCTCCAGGAGATTTCTCCGCTGGCTGGGGTCCAGTCATTTCAGTTCAGAGCCCTGCCCTTTGGTCTCACTACAGCCCCAGAGTGTTCACCAAATGCATGGCAGTGGTCACGGCTCACCTGAGACGTCAAGGATTCCAGGTGTTTCCGTATCTCGACGACTGGCTCCTTTCAGCCACCACCAGGCATCAGCTTATTCAAGCCAGGGATTACACAATAAAGCTTTGTACTCTTTTGGGCATCTCGATCAACTTCGAAAAGTCATCCTTATCGCCCTGCCAGTCTATTACTTTCATAGGCAAACTTAAACACTGTTCGGATGTCAGCTACCTTTACAGATCAAAGAGTTTCAGACATTCAAAGTCATGTCAGGATCATTCTAGCCATCAAGAAAGTACAGGCCAGAATGGTTCTAAAGGTATTAGGCCTCATGGCTGCGGCCATTACTCTTCTTCCCCTGGCTCGCTTCTACATGCCTTCTTCAGTGGATGCTGTTCACACAGTGGTCGTACCAACAACTTCCAATGCGTCACCAGATTCTGGTGACACAGACTTGCAAAGATCATCTTGCTTGGTGGATCACATCTCCCCAGGTTCACCAAGGCAGACACTTTGTACCCCCATCCCGGTAGCCACTGTCACCACGGATGCCTCCCTGATCGGGTGGGGGTCATTATCAGGGCAGGATGGTTCATGGGACGTGGCAGCCGTTCGAGTACCACCTGCACATAAATGTCCTGGAGATGAGAGCAGTGCTTTTATCGTTGCAAGCCCTCAACGACTTTCTTCCCGTAGGGACAATTGCAGTCCACACAGACAACATGTCTGTAGTTTGGTATATCAACAAACAGGGCGGAACCAAGTCCTACCCCTTGTGTCGAGAAGCTCAGACTATGGCAATGGGCAATCTCCTCTCATCGGTTTCTGGTAGCAACGCATATCCCTGGGAAAACCAACATTGTAGCGGACAGATTGAGCAGAGCTATTCTCATGCCTCACGAGTGGTCTCTCAAGCAATCTATAGCGGAAGAGATTTTTCTGGAATGGGGTCGTCCATGTTGTGATCTTTTTGCTACTCCCCAAAACAGCAAATGCCCAGACTTCTTCTCTCTCTTCCCTCTTCCAGGCCATCCCCCCAGAGACGCTCTGACCCAGGATTGGCCCCAGGGACTTCTTTATGCCTTTCCTCCATTTCCTCTGATCCCTCAAGTTATCCAGAAGGCAACCGTTTTGAGAGCCAAATTGATTCTCATTGCTCCTTACTGGCCTCGACAAGTTTGGTTCCCGTTCCTCTATCGTCACCTTTTGGTGCAGCCGTGGCATCTGGACCCAGTGCCAGATCTTCTGATTCACCAATCCGGTCAGCTGCACCGGTCTATCCCTTCTCTCAACCTCACAGCATGGTTGCTCCACTTCCTTCCTTAGCCAGGCTTCCTTTGATCTCTAACCCTGTTAGAGACATCATAGTAGCTTCTTTAAAATCCTCTACCAGGAGGATTTATGCAAGCAAATGGAAACGTTTCTCTTATTGGGCTAATGCCAAGAATATTGATCCTTTCACTGCCCCTGTTCAGGCAGTCCTGGACTTCTTAGCAGAGATTTTTCATGCAGGCTCCTCTTCTTCCACAGTCAGAGTTAAATTGGCTGCTATCTCGAACTTTCATGTCGGGATTGCAGATCACAATATTATGTCCCATAGGCTTTGTACGGCCTTCTTGAAAGGAATTTTCCTGCTACAGCCTCCAATCAGGAATCCTCCTCCTCAATGGGATCTAAATTTAGTGCTGACATCCTTGATTCTTCCCCCCTTAGAGCCAGCTGTTTCTTGCTCCCAAAAATTTCTTTCTTGGAAAACTTTATTCCTAGTAGCTATTACATCGGCCAGGAGGGTGTCTGAACTTCATGCTCTATCGGTTCGACCCCCCTATTTGGTTTTTCACAAAGACAGAGTATCATTGAGAACTAATCCGACCTTTTTGCCTAAGGTCGCCTCAAAGACCAATTTGAATCAATCCATTGATCTCCCTGTATTTTTCCCAAACTATTCAGACAGAGCCGAACAAAACTACATTATCTTGATGTCCACCGCCAACTCAGATATTATTTGGACAGAACTAAAAAATTTAGGAAATCTGATCAACTTTTTGTTTCCTATGCAGATAACAAGAAAGGCCTTCCTGTCTCTAAAGTGACCTTGTCTAGATGGCTTTCTTCGGTCATCTCTGAAATTTATCTGCTCAGGGGAAAACAGCTGTGCTCAAAACCTAAAGCACATTCAACTAGGAGCTTAGCTACTTCTACAGCCTTTCAAGCTAGACTTCCTTTAGACACTATTTGTGCAGCGGCCACTTGGGCCACTCCTCATACTTTTGTTTCCCATTACAAATTGGACTTGGCCTCCAGGGATAGAGCCAGTTTTGGCTCTACAGTCCTCAAGAGTCTGTTCCATTGAGCCACCCAGGATAGAGGTGCTAGGGCGGTCCCATCAAGCAAGAATGAAGGCGAGATTGACAACTTAACATTAAGAAGTTATGTACCTACCATAACGTTCCATGTTAGTTGTCTTCTCGCCTTCTTTCTTGCGACCCTCCTTCCTTTCCCCGAGCCTGGACAGACCTTGTTTCTCTAAGGAGTTATTATGCTGAAGACCATTCAGTCCTGGTCTTTCTTACATCCTGTAGGCTTTCTTTCTTTCTTTCTTCCTTTGGGAAGTGTTTTATGCTTGGTGCTACTGCCCTTTGTCATCAAACGAGATCTGGGTACTTACCGCCTTGCATCATGGGATATGGGGCTGCCTCGAGCTGGTAAAAGTGACTCTCGAGCTTAGCAAGTGCCGAGTCGGAGCCGAGGATCGGCTCCGAACCCATCAAGCAAGAAAGAAGGCGAGAGAAGACAACTAACATGGAACGTTATGGTAGGTACATAACTTCTTCTTAGTGGCCATTACGTCAGCTAAAAGAGTTTCAGAACTTCAAGCTCTGTGCGTCAAACCACCTTATCTCTCCTTTTTTCATGATAGGGTTTCCCTCAGGACCAATCCTTCCTTTCTTCCAAAGATTGCTTCCGAATCCAATATTAACCAATCTATTAATTTGCCAGTTTTCTTTCCCAAATATAAAAACAAAGGAGAATATAAACTGCATTCCTTAGATGTTCATAGACAACTGCGTTTCTACATTCACAGAACAGCTGGTCATAGACAATCCGATCAACTGTTCTTCTCCTTTGCAAAATTCGCACTGTGTAAGGCAGTCTCTAAGGTCACCTTGTCAAAGTGGATTTCTAATTGTATCTTGCAGGCTTATGACACCTCAGGAAGGCCAACTCCTCAGAGAATTACAGCACATTCTACAAGAGCAGTATCTACTTCTGCTGCCTTTAAATCTAGAGTACCATTAGATGATATTTGTGCAGCAGCAACTTGGACCTCATCTCATACTTTTATTTCACATTACAAAGTGGACGTTGTTTCCAGAGGGAGAGCATCCTTTGGCTCTGCGGTGCTCCGGAACATCCTTCCATGACGGCCGCCCAAGATCCAGGTAGCTGGGGACTCTGTCCCACAGGTTGCAGACAAATGAAGTCTTCCTACTTCAGAGTAAGAAGTTATGTACTCACCATAACGTTCCATCTGAGTAGGTGACTTCATTTGGATGCAACCATCCCCCCCTCCATCCCCCTGACCTTTCAAGGCGCTAGTAGTCCTGGTTTACCCAGGATTCTGTTATACTGGTATTCACAGGGCAAACTCAATCTGAGGTCAGTCAGGGTTTAACAGGGGATTATGGGTAAAGGGAGGAGCTAGGAGCTCGGATCCTAAAGCTTATGAATTGCCGGCTCGGATCCGATGTCGGATCCGAATCCCACAGGTTGCATCCAAATGAAGTCACCTACTCAGATGGAACGTTATGGTGAGTACATAACTTCTTATTTTACAAGCATTGACAAGCCCACCTTTTGAGCCTGCCGCCTCAGTTCCATTAAAGTTCTTATCATGGAAAACCGCCTTTCTAGTTGCTATTACTTCAGCCAGGAGGGTTTCTGAACTTCAAGCCCTTTGCATGAAGCCCCCTTATCTAATTTTCCATAAGGATAGAGTGTCTCTCAGGACTAACCCTTCCTTCTTACCAAAGGTGGCTTCAGAGTCAAATATTAATCAGTCGATTAATTTACCAGTGTTCTTTCCCAACTTTCAGAACAAAGGGGAATACAAATTACACAAGTTGGATGTACATAGACAACTATGTTTTTACTTGCACGGGACGAAGGATACTCGCAAAGCTGATCAGTTGTTTGTGCCCATTGCCAAATCTGCTATGGGTAGAGTTATTACCAAAGTTACCTTAGCAAATTGGATTTCACAGTGTATCATTCATGCGTATGTATCCTCAAGTAAACCTGCTCCTATCGGAGTCCATGCCCACTCAACCTGATCCATAGCCACATCAGCAGCCTTCTGGTCCAGGGTTCCTCTGGACGACATATGTTCAGGAGCTACTTAGTCCTCTTCCCATACATTAATTTCTCATTATAAATTGGATATGATATCCAGGAGTAGGGCTTCCTTTGGCTCTGCAGTGCTTTGGCATATCCTTCCTTAAAGGCCGCCCAAGGTTTTTAGGTAGCTGGGGACTCTGTCCCACAGGTTGCAGAGCAAGTGAAGTAACTACTTCAGATAAAGAAGTTATGTACTAACCATAACGTTCCATCTGAGTAGGTACTTCATTTGTCTGCAACCGACCCCCCCCCCTCCATGCCCCCTAACCATTATCGTGATTCCTGATTATGATTGAGATTATTTCATGAGGTTAGGCTTTATTTGGTCCTCTGTCGAGGGTATTAGTTGTTGGATTAAGCAAACTCGATCTGAGGAAAGGCAGCATGCATCAGGGGATTATGGGTAAAGGGGAGGAGCTAGGAGCTCAGATCTTTTAGCTAGTAAAGCTGCCGGCTCGGATCCGATACCCACAGGTTGCAGACAAATGAAGTACCTACTCAGATGGAATGTTATGGTGAGTACATAACTTCTTTATCTGAAGGAGGAGATTCATTTGTCAGCAACCTGTGGGTAAGGTTCCGATATCGGATCCGAACCGGCATGGTTTATCCAGCTATGGATCCGAGCTCCTAGCTCCTCCCCTCACCCATAATGCCCTGCTCTCCCTACATGACCTCAGATTTAGTTTGCCGCGCATGGTGACAGCTGGATTTTCTTGAGCTCCTGAGCTAAGTGATATTTTTCTGGTTAAAAATTAGATTTTGATAGTTTAAATTTAAAAACTGTGTGAAAGTTTTAGGTTCTCTATCTAATTTATCTTTTTTGGGTTTAACTTACTTACCTTTTGTTACCCTCCCCTCGCTGGTGCGTAGTAGTGTGTGTGAGTTGTCTTAGGGGCCTTGCGTGAGTGTGTAGCTTTCAGTACTTTACTTTACTTTTTTTGTTGTTTAAAAAAAAAAAAAAAAAGTATGTCTGAGGCCCCAAAGCCTAATTTCTCTAAATGCTCCGAGTGTGGCCATAAGCTTTCCCCTGCTGATGGCCACACTCGGTGCGTTCGATGCATTGGAGTTGAACACCTCACTTCTGGGTGTTCAATCTGTGCAGGGTTCAACCCCAGGGCATTGAAGGAGCGGAGGTCGAAGCTGGTCTTGGCGGGACTCTTGCCCCCGGACTCGGCTTCGGCCCCCGCCCCGTTGGTAGTTACTGCTCCGGCAGTTCCTGCCTTGCCTGCTCCCCCTCCTCCTCCTGGGATTCAAACTCCCTCTACGGGTTCGGAGGAGAGGGAAGCCAGGAAGAAGGACCGGAGAGAGAGAAGCACCACAAACGGCGGGCCGAGTCCTCCGTCTTGGCCCCGCCTGCTAAGCGGGCTTCTCCTCCGGCCTCTCTGGCTGCTGGCTCTCCTCCTCCTTGGCTCCGGTCTCCTTGCTTTTCACCGGGGCCTGAGGATGAGGAGACCTGGCCTCCTTCGAGGCTATTGAGGCGGCATTCAAGGCCTACCTCGGTAGCCTCGTCGAGGTCTATCTACAGCCTCTCTGATGCTGATCTGGACCGGATGATGCGAAGGTTTCATCCAGGCCCAGATGCAGATGGGAGTGCTCCTGCCTCCCCCCCCCCCCCTCTGGGGGGGAGCTCGACTCCATTTTTCAAGCCCATAGCTCCTTCTCCGACCCGCTACCCGGGTTCGGAGTGCTCGGTGCCGGGCAGCCTCGGAGCCGGGGGTGGGTCGGCGCCAACAGTACTGGGTACTTCGGATCCGTCCCTGCCCTCGAGTTTGTCGGATCCGACCTCTCGGAGCCTTGGCCCGAGCTTCGGATCCGAGGGACTCAGTGTGCCTTCGGCGCCGTCCCTGTCGGAGCGCACTGTTCCCTCGGATCCGAGGGGCTCGGCGCAGGCTCCGATCTGCTCGTCGGATCCGAGGGGGAGCCGACTTTCGGATCCTATTGTCGAGACTGGCTCCCCCTCGGCTTTTGATGTAGTGGAGAGGGCTCTGTTGAGGGCATCCGGACCCCCGGCCCTTGCTTCGGCTCCATCCCGCACTCCATCTGCTCTGGGCCAGGCTTCCGTCACCCGACCACTGGGACAGCCCGCTTCACTGCCCCAAGCAGTTCCCTTGGATCTGAACTTTGCTGGCGAGGGCTCCTCTCGGACAGCCCCCCCGAGGAAGCACCTCGCAAGCATACGTGTAAGAGGAGGCACATAGACTCCCCCGAGTCTTTAACTGAAGACACTGACTTGGAGGAAGGGGAAGGCTCCCCAAGATCACCCCCTGAGGATGTCTCCTTTGGAGACATCATGGAAATGTTACGGATAAGAGGTGGGTGGTCTGCCCCAAAGTCTTCCTCGGACGAGTCCGTGTTCTTGGAGGCATTTGAAGCGGGCCCGTCTACCTCTTGGGTGTCCCCTCCTGCCGACCCCCTGGTGGACCTTATTACCACCAGGGCGTGGAAGGAACCAGACACCGTGGAGCCAATCCCCAAGAGGCCTGACAGGATCCTTAGCCCCCCTGCTGACCATGCCCACTGGAGTAAGGGACCCCCGGTAGATGCCATGTTGTCGGCAGCAGCCACCAAGAGGGAACTCGCCCAGGAGAGTCCCTCAGTCCATCCCCCGAGCAAGGAGTCTCAGATGATGGACCGTTTGGGGAAGCGAATGTTTAGTTCATCGACCTTCTCAGTGAGGGCGCTCAACTATTTGGCACATGTCATTAAGATGCAGCGCGATCTTATCAAGGAATACGCTGCATCCCCCCCAGAGTCCATGTCGGAGGAGGACAAACTTTTGCACTCCACCCGTATGGCCACTCTTCGTTCCGTGTCCAACACCTCTATGCGGTTACTTTCCCACGCTACCGAGGGAGCCGCTAGAGCTGCAGGAGTGGGCCTTGTCACAAGACGCCAGGCCTGGCTCCGCCACTGCGATTTTACGGAGTCCTTCAAGGCGTCATTCGCGAACGCCCCCTTTGACGGTTCTGCCCTTTTTGGAAAGACAGCTCGCGACACCTTGGTTCAGAGCGAGAAGGACGGGAAGACACTGTCTGCCGTCGGAGTCCGCTTCTCTGTGCCCCAGAGGTCCTACTCTAGGAACCAAAAGGGCCAGAAGAAGATGTGGTTCCGGAAGTCGCAGCAATCCCAACCCGCTCCGGACAACCAGTCCTTCCGTGGCAGAGGAGGGCAGGGAGGACGCCGCCCTCGGTGCAGAGGGGCTCCCAGGAACTTTGGGTCCAGGGTACCTTTCTCTGAACGGCCCATGCAGCAACCCTGAGGGTTTGCCCGACTGCTCCACTCTGGAGGCAGTCGGGGGACGTTTTTCGGAGCACCTAGCGGCATGGGAGTCCATTACATCAGACCGCTGGGTTCTCCAGATTATATCCAGAGGTTACAAAATCCCTTTTCTTCATGTCCCAAAATTAAAAACCCTCCCCAATGTTCCACCCAATCAGAGGGAGGCCGCCTCAGCAGAAATTGGCCATCTGCTGGAAAAAAGAGCCATCCGGCCCATTCCCCCCAGACCAGATCGGATCAGGGTTCTACTCCAGGTTTTTTTTAGTGCCAAAAAAGACGGGGGACCTAAGACCCATTCTGGACCTGTCCCTATTGAACCTGGCAGTTCCCAAAGACAAGTTCCGGATGGTCACTCTGCAATCCATCCTTCCCCTTCTAGGGGAGAATCACTGGATGTGCTCTATAGACCTCAAGGATGCGTACTACCACATTCTAATGGACAGACGGTCCAGGAGGTTTCTTCGCTTCCGGCTGGGAGCCAGTCACTACCAGTTCAGGGTCCTTCCCTTTGGTCTCACCACAGCCCCCAGGGTGTTCACCAAAGTATTAGCAGTGGCTGCGGCCCACCTGAGGCTTCAGGGGGTGCAGGTCTTTCCGTACCTAGACGACTGGCTTCTCACCGCCCCAACAAGGCATCTACTCTCCTTGGCAAGAGATTCCTTTCTTTGTCTAGCTCCCTGGCTAGGCATCACGGTAAACATAGAAAAGTCCAACCTGGTCCCTACTCAGATAATAGAATTTATAGGAGCCAGGTTAGACACGAGAAATTTAAGAGCCTTTCTCACGACCGACAGAGTTCGGAATCTACGACTCCAGGTGCGGGCCATCCTTCACTCCAGCTCCAAACCTGCGGAATTGATCCTGAGGGCGCTAGGGTCTATGGCGGCAGCGATTACTCTTCTTCCGCTCGCCCGCTTGAACATGCGGGTACTTCAATGGACGCTTCAGGTACAATGGTCATTTCTCTCCTTCCCCTTGCATCATCCCATTGCAATCAGCAAGGCTTGCAAGCAGTCTCTCTTGTGGTGGCTCCATTCCCCGGACCTCCACAGGGTCCGCCCTTTTTGTGCATCTCCCCCTCTCGCTACAGTGACCATGGACGCTTCCCGCCTCGGGTGGGGGGGCATTTTGCGGGCCTGACGGTCCAAGGCATGTGGAGCGATTCAGAGACCTCCCTGCATATCAATGTTCTGGAAATGAGGGCAGTGCTCTTGGCGTTGCAAGCACTTCAAGCCCTCCTTCCCCTGGGAACAATTGCGATTCAATCAGACAACATGTCGGTGGTCTGGTACATCAACAAACAGGGGGGAACCAGGTCTTACCCTTTATGTCGAGAAGCCATGAGAGTGTGGGAATGGGCGATCTCCACCAACCGCTTTCTCATCGCAAAGCATATTCCGGGTCGGTCCAACATCCTAGCGGACAAGGTCAGTCGCACCATTCTCTCCCCGTACGAGTGGTCTCTCAATTCTCAAGTAGCGAAATGTATCTTCGCACAGTGGGGGGCTCCCTGTTGCGATCTCTTTGCTTCTCCCTTATACGCCAAGTGTGACAGTTTTTTCGCTCTAATCCCCCCTCCAGGGGATTCTCTGAGAGACGCTCTGGTGCATGCTTGGCCTCCCGGTCTTCTTTACGCATACCCCCCTCTACCTCTGATGCTTCAAGTACTTCAGAAAGCCTCTCGGTTGGGGTGCAGAATGATCCTCATTGCCCCGTTCTGGCCTCGACAGATCTGGTTCCCTTACCTAAGGTCTCATTCAGTGAATCCACCTTGGATTCTAGATCCCATTCCGGATCTGATATCACACCCATCGAACCTACCAACTCCGAACCTGGACAACCTGAAGTTGACTGCTTGGCTGCTCCAGTTCCACTCCTAATCAGGACTCCCGGTATCTCGTCCCCAGTTAAGGCCATTCTGGTAGCGGCCCACAAGCCCTCTACCAGAAAAATTTACCGCAGTAAATGGAAGCGTTTCTCCATTTGGGCAGAGCGGCAAGGCCTAGATCCTTTTACGGTTCCCCTTCCTTTGGTTCTAGATTTCCTTACTACGCTTTTTAATGATGGCGCCAGTAGTTCCACGGTCAAAGTTCAGCTGGCGGCCATATCTCATTACCATGTTGGTCATGATTCAGGGTCTCTTATGTCAGCTAAGTTATGCAAAACATTCCTAAAAGGCACCTTTTTGCTCAGACCCCCTGTCAAAGAAACGGTTCCCCCGTGGGATCTTTCCTTGGTACTTCAGGCCTTGACCGCTCCCCCCTTCGAACCTGCGGCCACAGTCTATCTTAAATTCTTGTCCCTTAAGACTGCTTTTTTGGTAGCCATTACTTCGGCAGAGAGTTTCTGAACTTCAGACCCTGTGCATGAAACCGCCTTATTTGATCTTTCATCCGGACCGGGTGTGCCTCAGGATCAATCCCTCCTTTCTTCCTAAAGTAGCTTCGGAAGCTAACATTAATCAGTCCATCAACCTCCCTGTTTTCTTTCCTAAGTACGAAAACAAAGGCAAATACATGCTGCATTCTTTGGATGTTCACAGGCAGCTTCGTTTTTACCTTCATAGAACAGCTGGTCATAGGCAATCAGACCAGTTGTTCATTTCTTTTGCCAAATTCAGTCTGGGTAAACCGATTTCCAAAGTTTCTTTGTCACGCTGGATTTCTCAGTGTATTCTGTTGGCATACCAAGCCTCTGGGAGGCCCGCACCGGAGGGAGTCCATGCCCATTCGACCCGGTCTGTCTCTACTTCATCGGCCTTTAGGTCTAGGTTTCCTCTGGATGACATTTGTTCAGCAGCCACTTAGGCTTCATCTCATACCTTTATTACTCATTATAAGCTGGACGTCACATCTAGAGTTAGAGCATCCTTTGGCTCCGCGGTGCTCCGGAATATCCTTCCATGATGGCCACCCAAGATTCTGGTAGCTGGGGACTCTGTCCCACAGTTTGCTGACAAATGAATCTCCTACTTCAGATTTAGAAATTATGTACTTACCATAACGTTCCATCTGAGTAGGTGTATTCATTTGTCTGCAACCATCCCGCCCTCCTATCCCCCTGGCCTTGTTAGGTCCTGCATAGGGTGTGTTACCCTTTAGTTAGGGTAGTTGGTGCAGGGCAAACTCGATCTGAGGTCATGTAGGGAGAGCAGGGCATTATGGTTGAGGGGAGGAGCTAGGAGCTCGGATCCATAGCTGGATAAACCATGCCGGTTCGGATGCGATATCGGATCCATACCCACAGGTTGCAGACAAATTAATACATCTACTCAGATGGAACGTTATGGTAAGTACATAACTTTAAATTATTGGCCGTTTGGGCAATCTCTTCCATCTCTCTCAACTTTCTGATTTGAAAGTCTGCATTTGCACTTGTTTCTGTCCTGTAACTCATCTAGTGCAGATACAGATTCTTAGTTTTAGCACTTAAATTTGCTTATTCGTGCTCAGCACTTGTTCAGAACTTGTAAGCACTAAATAAGCTACTAATTACTATAGCACTCAACCTTCCTCATTACCTACAGGAAAACAGTTTTTGTACTTACTTTTCCCACTTGCTTAAAGAAAAACAGCTCTTGTACTCACTTTCCTCACTTAGCTAGAGGAAAATAGTTTTTTTATTCAGGCATGTCCAAGGGTCAGCTCCCTGTGTTCTCTCCTGTCTATCTGATGAATCTGGGCATCTTGAGGCAATGTAGAAATTGCCTCATGTACACAGACAACCCTCTCCTCCCACCACCCAACACTACAACCTGTGAGAGATGCACTTATCTAGCCAAACTGGAGGTAAAGCTCTCTCCAACCAAGACTGAACTTGATAGTCATGAGGAGAAGGTAAACATATGCACCACACCACACTCATCACATAGTCTCACTAAATCTACACCACCAAAATCCACACATAGTAACACAAAAACATTCACGGAGGCTCTCAATAATAATCTGTCTAAGCAACAGAGACCTCCAAAGCAGAAACACAAGCAACCTCCATCCCCCAACACAACCCAAATGACACATAGCCCACAGACTCAGTGTGCCA
The DNA here is from genome assembly GCF_019279795.1 of Protopterus annectens. NCBI lineage: Eukaryota > Metazoa > Chordata > Ceratodontiformes > Protopteridae > Protopterus > Protopterus annectens. Next base: position 279,989,533 of record NC_056745.1, read on the forward strand.
CTCAACCACAGACAATAAGGCAAAACAACGTACCCAACACACTAGTCATAGGTGACTCTATAGTCAGGCACACTGATGTCCCACTCACCAGGCTAAACAAGGAGAAGGTTACTGTCAGCTGCCTGTCGGCTGCCAGGATCCACCATATAACCCACGCACTCAGGTCACTCCACAACAAGTACAGATATGACTCTGTCATTGTCCATGTTGGTGTGAATGACCTGAGACGTACCTCACTGGACTACATGAAAAGAGACATGGAAGAGCTCTCTGATCTTGTAGCCCAGGCAGGTATGACCCTAGCCCTGAGTAGCATTCTGCCATCGCCCAGAATGATACCGCAGTACAAGGACAAAATGATTGACTTCAAAATCGGCTAAGCTTCTGGTGTCATTCTAAGGAGATCCAGTATCTGTCTGCTTGGGATGACATGGTCAACAGACCACGATGCTTTGCCACAGATGGCCTGCACCTGTCGCCCCTGGGATTCCGGATACTGGCTAAGGCTCTTGCTGCCCCTATAGTGCCTTTTTTAGGCAAGGTTCAAATGACAAATTCACCACTGCAACAGGAACATGCAAGCAAAAACTGAGGGTAATGCTACTCAATGCTAGAAGTCTAAATCTCAAAATGCATTCACTCGAGGCACTCCTTAAAATGGAGAACATCGATATCTGTGCAGTGACTGAGACCTGGTTCAAGGCTCCAGAGAGCACTGCTGCACGACCAGGCTATAACTCATGCCACACTTTTCGGCCATGTAACCTGGACCGAAACACCAGAGGCGGAGGTGTGTCCATATTCTTTAAGGATATCCACACCTCCAGGCTAGTTGCTCAGCATAATGCATCCGAGGTTATCCAAGTGCAACTAACTCTGGGCAAAACTGCAATCCAAATTGTAGCTTGCTACAGATCCCCCACCATACCCCAGGATTCTTCCTCCTCTTTTCTTGATGCACTGGAAAATATTAGGGTTCAATCAAACACCCTAATAAGGGCGACTTCAATGACCCCACCATTAACTGGGAAAACTACTCGTGTACCAACTCCTTAGCTCAACTCTTTCTGGAATTCATAAACTCCAATGCCCTGGATCAACTTATCCACACCCCCACCAGGGGCAACAATATCCTAGACCTAGTTATTACCAACATGAGTGACCGATGTTCCACACCTGAAGTCAACTCCTTGTTGGACCGATCCGTAAGCTAATCACCCTTGATATCCACATCCCACCCCCACCCCCCATTAAGGAAACCATGGTAAATAATTTCTCCAAAGCCAACTTCATGCTTCTTAAGACAGAAGTGGTGAGCTTCATGACACCCATGCAGATGGACAATACAGTTACAACTGCTGAATCCTACACAAATGCACTCTATAAGCACTTACATGAGTGCATGGATCGTGCTATCCCAAACAGAACCAAGACGCTATCCTCCAAAAAAAGGAAGCCAATCTGGTGGTCCCCTGCCATAAACAAACTGTACAACAGAAGGAAGAAACTGTTGCAAAAGAGAGTAAAATCCCATGAGTGGAGGAGCACCCTGGTCAGCCTCAGTAAGAAGCTGAGATCCCTTATAAGATCCTCTAAAGCTAGCTACGAAAACAAAATCGCCAGTAATTCTAAGGACAACCACAACGCATTCTATACCTATGTCAAGAATCTCGATGGCAGCACCCAGATCTGCTCTGAGTTACAGCACAACGGCACGAAAATTACAGAACCAACTGATATTGCCAACATTCTGGCAGATAGGGTCAGTGCTAACTTTACCCCCCTCTCACCCTCTAAAGGGCCCGTATCTATACAGGAAGAATGCAAAGTCCCTGTAATCACAACTACGCAGGTAAAAGCTGCACACTCTAAAGCCAAAAACACAGCATCCATGGGACAGGACAACATCCCAGGCTGCGTTTTACACGAACTTCAGAACAAACTGGCTCCCCACTTAACAACCATGTTCAATAATAGCCTCGCATAAGGCTTTGTGCCCACTGAATGGCACACAGCAACAGTTATCCCACTCCACAAAGGGGGAGCCACCACTGATCCCAGGAACTATCGACCTATTAGCCTGGTCTGCAAGGCCATGGAACGGATCATCATGGAACTCATAAACAAAGACATTGGTAACCTCCAAACTCTGGATCCCACCCAGCTTGGGTTTGTGAAAGGCGGATCATGCCTCCTAAACCTGATCGACTTCTTTGAGGCAGTCACCCAAGCCATAAATGAGGGTAAGGTGGTTCACACAGCCTATCTTGACCTCGCCAAAGCTTTCGACACCATCCCCCATTCTGGAATTATAGCTAAACTCACTAAACTAGGTATAAATCCCTATGTCACAAGATGGGTTGCCAACTGGCTCACTGACAGAACCTACAATGTAAAAGTTGCAGACTCCAAATCGGACCTCAAAGCAGTGACAAGTGGAGTACCGCAGGGTTCCATCCTGGGACCTCTCCTGTTTGGTATCTACTTCTCTAAAGTACAGGCTAACATAGAAGGCCTCTGGCTAACGAAGTTCACAGATGACTGCAAACCCGGAGCCATAGTCAAGTCCCCAAATGATGTGGACATCCTACAGAAGGGCCTCGCTGAGACAGATGCCTGGTGTCAGAGCCATGACCTCAAGCTCATTGCCAAAAAGTGCAGTGTCATCCCCTTTGGTAAAAACTCTGTACCCATGAACTACCACATAGGCAGCAATCTACTTAACACAAATGTGTGATAAGAGACCTTGGGACCTTCAGTCCACCAGTAAAACGCATCACATTAACGCAATTCAACACACACTGCATTTTCGTTTCGAAGAACTTCATCAGATGGAGACAAATCCATACCGATGTTGCCTTCTAATGAGACCTGCTTAATGACCGGGTTTCTATTTGCGTCACAATCGGAAGCGGTGTGCATCCTTTTCTTTGAACGGTGCTCTCTCTGAGTGGATGGGAAATAGGAAATACACCCCAGGGATCACTTCTGTGTCTTTGCTCGACAGGGACACAGGAAAATAACTTTCTTGGGTGGTGTAAGCCAGGGAATCTTGTTGTCTAGGCTTACGTAGGCCCTTGTGCCGATAGCCTAGTACTTACCTATGAACCTATAACAAGGCATTCAGATTCAAAGGGGAGAACAAAAAACAAATCCCAGCCTAACAAGAGTCAGAGTACCAAGAGAAAATGGCAGTGGGAATAACGCTTCCAAATCAAACAAAATGGGTTAGTTTTCCAAAAAAGATTATTCCGCTACTAAAGAAAGACTGCCAAGTCTCACTCTTCCTCCTGTCCTTCCTTCCCTTTCCCCTTCCTCTAGGCTGTCATTAAGTTCCACAAGCTACCATAGATAGTCTCAGACAATAGTTTCTGAGAATAATTCAGTGAGAAAACTCTTGGAAGTGGACAGAAAATCCTGTTCTCTTCAGAGACCCCCCCCCCCCCCCAATGCACATATCTCTTCTCACCGGTACACCTTCACAAGTTGCAAGGAGGGGTTATAGAACCACCTCCTGCACCATAGAAATGAAGATGATTTTACACCAGAATATTTTTGGTACCCAGAAAGGAGCTTGGTGGATATCAGCATTAAATTTCTCATACCTAAACACCTTTCTGAAAGCACACAAATTCAAAATGCTCACCCTAGGTGTTCCTACACCTTATTCTGGACCACTGTTTCAAGGTGACTTTACATCTAAAGAATGCTTTATCACATTCCAGTTGTTCCCAACTTCAAGTTGAACCTGCATAAGTCTTGTCTTAACACCATCACAAAGAATTGTTGTCTTGGATGTAGGATGGGCACAGAAAAAAACTATGGCCTTTTTAACGGAGACTTTTCAGAACATTTTAAGAGATTTCTGTCTTTAAAAAGCTGCCTCTGCAAGAGATTGTCTTAGCATTGTAGGCCTCATGGCATTAATGATCCTCATGACACCACTGTCCAAGCTCCACATGAGAAAAAATTCATTGGTACTTAGAAAAAAAACTGTGAGAGACAGTACCTGCATCCCTTGAAGTTCCAAGAACCAGTACTGATTTTGCGAAGGAAGATTTACAGTGGTGAAGGGATCAGATTTCTCTCAATCTAAACCTACCTTTATCCCTCCTGACCCCGAGTCATCAGTCCAGGCAGCTAGTCAAATTTTGAAGGAGGAGCAGTGTTCAGGGAAGTTCAGTTGCAAGATGAATGGGGTCCTTTGAATTCTACAAAGCACATAAATGTCAAAGAAATGTCAGCAGTGATTCGGACCTCAAATGTTCACCACTTATAGTCTCCAAGTTGCCTTTTACTGGTCACAAATAGCACCACAGTCATGTGGTACCTGAACAAACAAGGGGGTACAAGGCCATACCCTCTTTGCCAGTTGGCAATAATGACCTGGGAGCTTGCCTTACAGCATTCTCTGACACTTTAGACCTCATTACAGCCCATGAGAGCAAAATATAGTGTCAGACAAACTAAACATATCCTAGATGGATGTCCACAAGTGAAATTCAGGGCAGAGGTCTGCCTGCTTTTGTCCAGATATGGGGAACACCCTAAGTAGATCTTTTCTCCTCCTTTCAGACTAGACAGTTTGAAAAATTCTGTTTGAGACATCCTTTCATCCATCCTTGGAAGACAAATGCATTCTCATTCTTTTGGATGGGAATGTTCCTTTATGCATTTTCACCCTTTCCATTGATACCCAGTGTACTTCTGAATATTCTGAAAGAATCACCAAAGATCATTGTGATTACCCCCTTTTGACCCAGGCAAAGTTGGTTCTTCCATTTAATGGAATTGGCCAAGGGCAATTACCACAAGCTTTCTTACAGTTTTGATTTGCTCACACAGTGTCAGGGGTGAACAGTGCTCCCAACTTAGAGAGCAGTTGCTACTGATAGCGTGGTTGATGCTGTCCTGATACTTTTTAGGCATTTGTTCCATGAAGATGTGTAGCTACTAGTATTGAAGTAGGCAAGAAAACCTGCAACTAGAAAATCTTATATTTACAAGTGGAAGAGGTTTTCTAGATGGTGCCTAAGAGATATCAGAGGGCCCGGTATGGTGTCTTCCCCTATGGTTTTGAAATATGTATGAGAGCTACTCTATGGTGGCGTAATCTTATGCATCTATCAAGGTGCAGCTTGTGGCCATCTCATATTGCCTGTCCATGAAGTCCCCTCTTTTGTCTCTTTGTGTTCAAACATTTTATGAGAGGAGTACTACACTTGAGACCCCCCCTCAAAAGCAAGTTCCTCCTCCTTGGTATCTCAGCTTTCTTCTTGAAAAAGTGACCTTATCTCCTTTTGAACCTACCTTTCAGGCTGATTTGAAGTTCATCACTTGGAAAACTGTTTTGCTTAGTGTTCTGACATCTGCAGTCTCATGTTGGGACAACCTTATCTCATTTTCCACAAGGACAGAGTTATTTTATGCGCTAATACATCTTTCAAGAATTAAGCAATATGAATCACCCAGTTTTCTTTCCAAAACCTAAAAATGTGGGACAGATGAATTTGTATATCTTGAAAGTATACAAGCAGCTTAGGTACCACTTTGACAGTAGTAAGCCCTTCAAGAAGGCAGAACAGCTGCTTAATTCCTGTTCTGGGATTAAAAAGGGTCAACCTATCTATAAGCAAATGACTGATTATTGGTTGTCCTCTGCTATTGTTTTTTTTTTTTTTTTTTTTTTTTTTTTTTTTTTTGTTAGGGCTACTTAGTAAAAGCCTGAATAACCGAGTTTCTTTGACTGTGGTTAGGCCTCCCCTAAAGGGTGTGGCTGAGCCAGTCCCATATAATGGAGGGTCAGAACAGGTTCTTCTGAGTTCTGGAAAGTTGCCAGCGTGGGGTTTGTGCAGGCACAGGACCCATATACCACTGAGGCAGTGTAAATGCTGATCATCTATTGTTACAGGTAGGTAGGTAGGACTTACTCAAATGTACTTAACTGTACTTTCTGCATTACTAACCACATTTTGAATGCGCACACTTTGTATGCCTGAGGATGCTACACACTGGAATCATGGGGTGTAGATCAGGAGGTAGAACACACAGAGAAATGCTTCTGCATTGGAGTATCACCATCTAGTCCTACTTCCTTGTTGGAAATTAATTTATATTAATGGGGAGGTGCTTGGATTAAGGTTTAAAAAACAGATGTTATGTTAAGCAGTTACCATAACAGTGGATTTTTGAAATGGTCTTCTCATAGCAACTAAGATTCCATCCCTCCATTTTTCTTTAAGTTTTATTTATTTATTTATTTTGTGGTTTGCTGACTGAGATGCCTCTCCCTTCCTAGTTTTCTTTTCAAGGAATGCAGGTCCTTGAAAGATGTTCAGATCAAGAGGATAATATTAGTAGATCTGAAGTTATTGACTTCATTCATTCTACAACCTGTGGGTTCGGATCCGATAATTAGATCCAGCTCAGCCATATACTAAAGCTCTAGGTCCGACCTCTAAGCTTCTCCCCTACCCATAATGCCCTGCTCTTCCCATATCCCATCAGATCTCATTTGTTGTGCTGCCGCTAGCACCGAGATTACGTCTATGAGCTCCTCGAGTTTTTCGTGGGTGAAGAATTAAAAATTTTTCTGCTCTAATAATTTCACTTTTCTTTCTTAGACCTTCCCCTTCTAAGTAGCTTAAAGATTTATCTTTGTTTTCGGTTTTTAGACCTTTATAAGCTTACAGTTCCCTTCCCTTTGGCGTAGACTTAGCACCCTTTTCTCTTTTCTGTTTCTTTCTTATATTTAAAAAAATAATCCTTGATGTTATGTAGTCCTATCTTGCCTTAATTCTTGCTGGATGGGTTCAGAGCTGATATTCGGCTCCGACTCGGCCAATACTAAAGCTCGAGAGCTTTTACTGGCTTGAGGCTAGCCCCTATCCCATGGTGCCTCACGGCAATTCCCCAGATCTCGTTTGCCGTGAAAGCTTTGAGGTTGTGTCTTACTGCCTTGTTGGCTAAGTAAAACTTTATTTGCTAAATTTAGTCTTTTTTCCTGACTTTTCTATCCTTTATATTGAGAGGTTCCAACCTCTATTCCTCCCCAGCGGACTGTACAACCCGTTTACGTTAGAGGGCCATAGTGCCCGTTTAAGTTAGAGGGCCTTTCCTCCCTGTGTGTGAGTGTTTAAAAAAAAATGATATTCTTCTTTCTTCCACAATTCTTCTTTGTCTGTAATTGGTATTTAGTGTTGTTTTTCTTGTTGTTTATCTAGCTACTCTAATGTGAGAGTGTTCAATCTCGCCTTTGTTCTTACACATGGGTTCGGAGCCGATCCTCGGCTCCGTGTCGGCCGCTTGCAAGCTCTGCATCGAGAAGAAGCTCGAGATCACCTAATACCCACAATCCCCCTCTGCCTTTACCTCAGATCTAGTTTGCCGCTGCAGCGTTCGCATCACTGGGTCGAGCTCGAGCACCTGAGATAAGATTTAGAATTTTATTCTTGTATTTTTTCTTGGTACTTTAGTGTTATAAAGCTGTTTATTGATAATTTGTGTGTGTGGTAAGGTATAAGGGAATCTCGGTACCGTTAAGTTATAAAACTTAGTTAGAGTTCTCTTCGGGCCTACCACCCCTTATTGGATTTGACAACCGGATTGACTTTCACTACTGGATTTGACAATTTTACCGGACTTGACTTTTACTGGATTTGACTATTTTTCTACTTATAGTGACATGTCTGAAAAGGCCAAATCAGGGTTCAAGCGTTGCCAATGTGGGCAAAAAATGTCAGTAACTGACAATCATAGTTCCTATGTCTACTGTCTTGGCCCTCTCCATCTGCAAGAAGACTGCTCTATTTGTCATTCTTTCAGTGGGAGGGTCATGACAGATAGGCGCAGGAAACTAATGGACAGGGGGTTGTTAAAACCTTCCTTTCAGGAGGCTCTGGATGCTTCTGACCAGGCATCCAAGTCCTCGAAGGAATCGAAGACGTCGGAGCCCAAGTCATCGGCTCCGAGCTCTTCGACTAAAGTTAGATCACCGGTTCCACAGACTTCGGGGCCGGGTGTTCAACTGTTGTCAGTTTCCGAGCCTCGAGTCTTGGAACCGGTGATGGAGCTCCCTCCCTCGACACTATTGAGGTCGGCTCCGTCTTCGGTTCCTTCGACCCGTTCTTCTAACCCTCTCCGATATCGATGTGGACCGTGTGGTGCAGAAGTTATTGGAACATTCGGCCCTATCCAAACTTATCTCGGTTTCCACCCAATTGGTGTCGAAACTTGAAGGCCTCCCATTATCTCCATCCCTTCCTCCTCCGAGACCTGTCCAGTCTTTGGAGCCGGAAAAGGTTGATCTACTGATTGTGGAGCCCTCGGTGCCAGAACCGTCCTTTTCTCGGTCTGCTCCTTTCACCTCGACTCCGTCGGATCCGGTACCGGAGTCTCGGAGCCGACGGTCCGCCCTTGGTTCCGGGGCCGAGTCGAACCGACGTTCGGTTCCGACTCTTCCTCTCGGGCCTCGGTGCGGATGGATTCGCCCGTCCTCGGGTCGATGCCTTCGTGCCTGTCTCGGGATTCTTCCCATTTCTTCGAACCGGGAGATTCCTCGACTCGGGACCCGGGGCCTTCGATCTCATGAGGAAGGTGTTGTCTACCCAGACAACCACATCAGTAGAAGCAGCCTCTCCTCCCCATAAAGGACCGTTATCTTCCTCTGCACCAACGGCCACATCCAAGCGCCGAGCACCGTGTCTCAGCCACCCCTGGAGGGTGCCCCTCTTCCTCAGAGGCTTCTTCGGATGCTCTCCCCGAAGAGGTCCCTAGGAAAAGATTGTGTAAGAGGAGACACTTAGATTCTCCACAAGAATCTTTAACATCCGATACTGACTTGGATGAGTCAGAAGGGTCCCCAAAGTCACCTTCAGAAGATGTCTCTTTTTCTGACATCTTGGAGATCCTGAAGCAGAGAGGTGATTGGCAGTCCCTCCCCCCTTCTGAGGATGAGTCAGTCTTGCTGAAGGCATTTGGTGCTCGCCCTTCCTCCTCCTGGGTCACTCCGCCCTTCGATGAGTTAATGGAGTTGATTGCTCGGAGGGCGTGGGAGACACCTGACACGGTGGAACCGGTCCCTAGGAAGCCTAATAAGTACATCACTGCACCCCAAGACAAGGCTTACCTCACTAAGGGAGTTCCAGTGGACGCCATGGTGATGGCAGCGGCCACGAAAAAGGAGATGTCGGAATCTTCCTCATCTGTCCATCCGCCTAACAGAGATTCTAGGACTATGGACAGATACGGGAAGCGCATTTTTAGTTCAGCGGCTTTTTCTATGCGATCCCTGAACTATTTGACCCATTTTACACGCTTACAGAGGGATCTAGTCAAAGAGTTGGGAGATACCTCCAGGGTACTACAGATGCTGCGGTCTCAGAGAAAGTTACAGCACATCTAAATACCCTTACATCCATTGTTAACTCATCCATGAGGCTGATATCATACGCAGCCCAAGGATCGAGTAGGGCAGCAGCTTCAGCGATTGCTCTTCGTAGGCAATCCTGGATGCGCTTATGTTCATTTGCGGAAGCCTTCAAGTCTTCCTTTACTAACGCCCCATTTGATGGTGCCACACTTTTGGCCCTAAAGTAAAGGAGACCCTTACCCGGTGTGAACAGGAGGGAAAGACTCTGTCTGCTGTCGGAGTCCGTTTTTCCACCCCTTCCAGACCGTACCCCAAAGGGCAACGTGGGAAAATGTGGTTTCAAAACCCCAAGGATCTTTCCCAGGCACACAGGGTGATGCCCCCTCTAGAGGCAGAGGAGGGGGCAGAGGTGGAAGACGCCGCCCTGGCGGCAGAGGGGGTCCGCAAAACCAAGGTGACAGGGATACCCCCCTGGAAAACCTTTCCAGCACTCCTGAGAGGAGGCCCGACTGTCCTGCTCTGGAGGCAGTCGGGTGTCGCTTAGCTTTATACCCTCAGGCCTGGCAAAACTTTACTACAGACAACTGGGTAAAAAGCGTTGTTACCAGAGGTTACAAAATACCATTCCTATCCACCCCCATTCCAAAGAGAAAACTTCCAGATGTACCGCCCCATCTGCGAGACCCAGCAGCTATAGAAATTTCAAAGCTGCTAGAAAAAAGAGTCATCCAACCAGTCCCAGCGGACCAAATAGGATTCGGGACTTACTCAAGGTTCTTTTTAGTTCCAAAGAAGACAGGGGACTGAAGGCCGATTCTGGACCTAAGCAACCTCAACACCTTTGTCAAGAAAGAAAAGTTCCGAATGGTCACGCTTCAATCGATCCTTCCATTCCTACAGAAGGACGACTGGATGTGTTCAATAGATCTGAAGGACGCATACTACCACATCAAAATGGCCAGGGCGTCCAGGGATCATTTGCGCCGGCTGGGAGCCAGTCACTACCAGTTTCGAGCCCTGCCCTTTGGTCTGACCTCAGCCCCAGGGTTTTCACCAAATGCATGGCAGTGGTAGCGCCTCATCTGAGACGCCTAGGATTCCAGGTGTTTCCGTATCTGGACGACTGGCTCCTGTCTGCCACCACCGGCCAACTGATACAGGCCAGGGATTACACCCTACAACTTTGTATTCACCTCGAATTTCCGTAAATTTCGAAAAATCTTTACTACAGCCATCACAGCATATCTTATTCATAGGACCGGAATTAGATACGCATCATTTGATTCTAAGGCTTCCTCCAGAAAGGATAGTCGCACTTCAAAACAACATTTCTCTCCTCCTGTCGTCCAAGAAATCCCCGGCAAAGCTGGTTCTAAAGGTCTTGGGTCTCATGGCAGCTTCTCTTATTGCGATACCATTGGGAAGACTGCACATGAGAGTTCTACAATGGCTACTGTTTGCACAATGGTCGTTCCAACAGCTACCTCTGACGCACGAAATTCTGATTACAAACATATGCAAATCACATCTAACTTGGTGGCTTCAGACTTGCAACCTTTCCAGCGGAAGACCATTTGTGCTACCCACGCCGTCAGCGACGATAACCACGGACGCTTCCCTGATAGGGTGGGGGGGCATCTTTCAGGGACAGACAGTCCAAGGCGAATGGACCAATTTGGAGTACAATCTGCACATCAATGTTCTGGAGTTGAGGGCAGTGTTTTTAGCGTTGCAACACTTTGCTCCCCTTCTTCCTCTAGGGACTATTGTAGTTCAGACAGACAACATGTCAGTAGTCTGGTACATAAACAAGCAAGAGGGAACCAGGTCTTATCAACTATGCAGAGAGGCCATGAGAATTTGGCAATGGGCGGAGTCCACGGGTCGCTTTCTCATCGCACCGCACATCCCGGGCTCATCCAACGCCATAGCCGACAGGCTGAGCAGAGCAATACTGTTGCCTCACGAGTGGTCCCTCAAACAGTCAATTGCGAACACGATATTTCGCAAGTGGGGCCAGCCTTCCTGCGATCTGTTTGCGTCTCCAATGAACGCCAAATGCAGGAGCTACTTTGCCCTATTACCCCCTCCAGGGGAAGTCCCCAGGGACGCGCTGGTGCACGATTGGCCCCCGGGTCTCCTGTATGCTTTTCCTCCTTTTCCCTTGATTGCAAAGTTTCTGCAGAAAGCCAACAACCTTCAGAGGACGATAATCCTCATTGCCCCATTCTGGCCTCGTCAAATTTGGTTCCCCTTTCTATTGCATCACCGCATTCGGGGACCTTGGATGCTGGACCCAGAGCCAGATCTACTGACTCACTCGTCAGGAGTTCCTCACCCATCCCTCGAATCACTCCATCTAGCAGCTTGGCTGCTCCGCTTCCCTTTCTAGCCAGGTCTGATTCCCTTACACCGGCGGTTCAGAATATATTAGTGGCTTCTCATAAAGCTTCCACTACAAAAACCTACACCAGTAAATGGAAACGTTTCGTCTTCTGGGCTAATTCACATCATTTGGACCCTGTTATAGCTCCTGAACAAGATCTTGGAGTTTTTGACAGAATTGTTCCATGAAGGAGCTTCTCCTGCTACTTTAAGAGTGCAATTGGCTGCCATTTCTAACTTTCATGTGGAAGAATGTGGTGCCTATTATGGCTCACAGACTTTGTAAAGCTTTTTTAAAAGGATCTTTTCACATCAGACCACCAGTTAGAATTCCTACATCACCTTGGAATCTGAACCTCTTACTTTCTAAATTGATGTTGCCCCCTTTTGAGCCAGCCTCAGTTTGCCCATTGAAATTTTTATCGTGGAAAACTCTATTCCTGGTGGCCATTACATCCGCTAGGCGAGTGTCTGAGCTTCAGGCTCTTTCTATTAAACACCCTTATTTAATTTTCCACTCTGACAGAGTATCCTTCGCACTAATCCATCCTTTCTCCCCAAAGTTTGCTCTACTAATAATATTAATCAGTCCATTGAATTACCCACCTTTTTCAAAAATCACTCTAATAAGTTAGAGTATATGTTGCACAAGTTGGATGTCCATAGACAACTCAGGTTTTATTTGGATAGAACAAAAGATCACAGGAAATCTGATCAACTGTTTGTAGCCTTTGCTGACAGCAGGAAGGGTGTAGCAGTTACAAACGAACTCTTTCCAAATGGCTAACTGATTGTATAACACACGTTATGAGGCTTCTAATCAAACCTTATCGGTCAAACCTAAAGGACATTCTACGAGATCAGTGTCTACATCTTTAGCTCACGCAGCTCGCTTACCATTAGACACGATTTGTGCGGCTGCTACTTGGGCTAAACCACATACATTTATCTCTCATTACAAAGTGGACAGGGTTTCTAGGGATAGGGCAACCTTTGGTTCCACTGTGCTCAAGAACGTTCTCCCGTGAGTTCCTCAGGATCATGGAGCTAGGGACGCTACCCATGTGTAAGAACAAAGGCGAGATTGAACACTCTCACATATAGAAGTTATGTCCTTACCATAACGTTCCATGTGGAGTGTTCATCTCGCCTTTGTTCTTACACTCCCACCCTTAGGAAGAACGTTCAATTTGGTGCCTGGTCTGTCTGGAGTATTCTCCTTCTGCAGTTGCAATAGTTGTATTGTATGATACACTTGTGTGTATATATATATATATATATATATATATATATATATATATGTTTATATGTATATAGATGATCCTATGATTATGTAAATTTTGGTATGTGTGTGTGCTCTCTATGGCTGGTTTGCTTGCAAACTAGATCTGAGGTAAAGGCAGAGGGGGATTGTGGGTATTAGGTGATCTCGAGCTTCTTCTCGATGCAGAGCTTGCAAGCGGCCGACACGGAGCCGAGGATCGGCTCCGAACCCATGTGTAAGAACAAAGGCGAGATGAACACTCCACATGGAACGTTATGGTAAGGACATAACTTCTATTTCTTTGTAGTCAGAATCTCTAAAGGTAAAGATAGGAAGCATAAGGATCATCGCCCTTTGGGGTTTAAGAAGTGTGACAGATGTGCACAGAAAATGTCTGTCACAGACAGTCACACCACTTGCATGTACTGCCTAGGTGAAGCCCATTTGCAGGAGCCCAGCACCTTTTGCCATGCGTTTAGCACCAGAATATTAAACGAGAGGAAAAGAAAATGTATTGATAGGGGTCTCATGACCAGTTCCTTCTAGGAACAGCTGGAACTTGGTCAGGCAGCTCCTAAATTTTCTAAGAGAAAATATTCGCCCCCAGCTTCGGAGCCGACTAAAAAGACCAAAGCGTCGGAGCCAAGAAATTCCGGCTCCGATTCAGCTTCGTTCGTTTTGGTGCCGTCGGTCTCCTCGGTGCCGAGGCAACCTTCAGTACCGAAAATTTTACCGAACATTGATGTTGTGTCTCCCACCTTGAGATCTCCTATTTTGGAGAGGAGGAGATCTCCTTCTGTCTCCACCAGATCCTCCAGGATTTGTCAGATGAGGACATCGAATGGGTGGTGAAGAGGTTGCTTTCAGATCCAGCTCTGGCAAGAAAATTGGCCCCTCTGGACTCAAAGGTTTCAGAGCCGATCCCCTTACCGGCCACTGTTCCTCCTCCGACAGCTTCGCTCTCGGAGCCTATTACTTCAGGTCCTTCTGTCTTGGACCTGTCGGCTCCGGGGATTCAACCTGCTTCCTCGGAGCCAATTACTCTAGCCTTGATGGCTCAGTCTGGAGCCGAGGGATCTGGGAGCCAATGCTCTCGAGTCGACTCCGAGGGGGACAGTCACCCTGGTTTCCCATCAGAACTGACCCTCCCTCTCGGAGCCTCTGCTCGACTCAGCTCGGCTCCTTGTTCTGCTTCGGAGCTCTTCCCCCTTGCTAGGAGTCGACCATCCATCCTCTCAGAGCAGAGGTCTTCTTCGGAGTGAGGGGGAAGGCTTTCAAAGCTATAGAGAAGGTTTTATTCCCTGCTAAAGCCATACCTTTGGAACCAGTGTCCCACCAGCAGCAGGCAGCAATCTCTTCCCCCCTGCCACCTCTACAGCATAGGGAACCAGAGGCCCAAGTAGCCCCTAATTGGAGGTGCACCCCTCTTCAGAGTTCTCCCCAGATTATCCCACTGGAGAGCTCCCTCGGAAGAGGATGTGCAAGAGGAAGCATGTTGACTCACCTGAGTCTGTCACGTCAGACACTGATTTAGAGAAATAAGAAGGATCCCCTAGATTCCCCTCTGAGGATGTCTCCTTTTCTGACATCCTAGAAATCCTTAGACAGAGGGGTGATTGGAAGACCTCTAACCCTACTGAGGATGTGTATCTTGAGGCCTTTGGTTCCCAACCTTCCACCTCCTGTGTGACACCGCCTTATGACCAACTCTTGGTGGTCATATCATGGAAAGCCTGGACCTCCCCAGACTCAGTGGTGCCTATCCCGAGGAGGCAAAATAAGTTCATGACAGCACCTGAGGACAAGACTTTTCTTAGTAAAGGAGTTTCCGTTGATGCTTTGCTGGTAGCAATGGCCACCAAGAAGGAGTTATCCGAGATATCTTCTAATATCCATCCTCCTAACAAGGAGTCCAGGCCGATGGATAGGTATGGGAAGCGTGCCTTTTCTTCTGCGGCATTTACACTAAGATCGCTGAATTACCTTACGCATTTTACTCGTCTTCAGAGAGATCTCCTGAAAGAGTTAGGAGACACCCTCCAGGGTTCAGTAGCTCTGGGTTCCATGGATAAGGTTTCTGCGCAGCTCTCCATCCTTACATCCATAGCTAACTCCTCCATGAGGCTGATATCATACGCGGCAGATGGACCGAGTAGGGCAGCTGCAGCAGGAATATCCCTCAGGAGACATTCTTGGATGCTTATTTGTAATTTCATGGAGTCCTTCAAGTCTTCCTTCACTAACGTCCCCTTTGATGGTTCATCTCTTTTTGGACCCCAAGTGAAAGAGACTTTGACTAGGTGCAAGCAGGAAGGGAAAATCTTATCTGCTGTCGGAGTCCATTTCTCCCTCCCATCTAGACCCTATCCCAAGGGTAATACAGGAGGGAAAATGTGGTTCCGTAAATCCCAAAAAGGTTTTCCTTAGGCACAAGGTCAACCCTCCGCTAGAGGCAGAGGGGGAGGATATAATGGAAGACACCCCCTTGTGACAGAGGAGGTCCGCAGCATCAGGGAGACAGAGAAACTTTCTCTGATCATCCCTTCCATCACCCCTGAGGGGTTGCCCGACTCTCCGTCTCTGGAGTTAGTCAGGGGTCATCTGGCTAACCATTTCACAAGATCGTTGGGTACACACCATAATATCCAGAGGTTACCTGATCCCCTTTGTTTCCGAACCCCCAACAAACCGATCTCTACCAGACATACCACCCATCCAACTAGACCGTGCAACATCAGAGGTCATCTCGTTGCTGCAAAAAAGAGTCATCCAAGAAATCCTTGCAGAGCAAGTAGGATCCAGAACTTACTCTCAATTCTTTTTAGTTCCGAAAAAGACAGTGGACTGGAGATCAATCCTAGATCTCAGCAGGCTCAACAAGTATGTAAAGAAATCAAAGTTCCGAATGGTCACTCTGCAGTCGATATTTCCCTTTATCGGGAAAGACAATTGGATGTTCTCAATTGATCTCCAGGACGCGTACTACCACATCAAAATGGGCAGGCGCTCCAGGAGCCACTTACACTTCCGGCTGGGAGACAGTCATTTTCAGTTCAGAACACTGCACTTTGGTCTCACTACAGCCCCCAGAGTGTTCACCAAATGCATGGCAGTGGTTACGGCTCACCTGAGATGTCAAGGATTCCAGGTGTTTCCGTACCTAGATGACTGGCTCTTCACTGCTACCACCAAGCATCAATTCATCAGAACCAGGGATGAGATTCTATCCTTGTGCACCAGTCTAGGCGTCACTGTCAACCTAAAAAAGTCAGTCTTATCTCCTTCGCAGCACATTGTATACTTAGACTCAGAAATTGACACAACCACCATGTCAGCAAGACTAACACCAGAAAGAGTAGACTCTCTATGCAGTCAAGTCAGATCCTTGCTAAACAAACAAAAAGTTCATGCCAGAGTAGTCCTTCAAGTCCTAGGGACTACGGTTTCCTCCATCCTATTAGTTCCTCTTGCTCGTCTACACATGAGGATACTTCAGTGGCTGTTATTTGCCCAATGGTCGATGCAAGACCTTCCGTTGTCTCACCAGATTTTTATAACAAACACCTGCAAAAAGGATCTGACATGGTGGTTGCACACAGAACAACTTCTCCTAGGTCGTCCACTTGTTCCTCCCCAAGAGAAAGCAATTTGGACCACGGACGCTTCCCAGATAGGTTGGGGGGCATTATCTGGGAATGACAGTCCAAAGTACTTGGCAGATCCACGAGAACCACTTGCACATCAATGTTCTGGAGGTGAGAGTGGTGCTGTATGTGTTGCAAGCACTTCACAGCTCCCTTCCCACCGGGACAATTGCGATACAGTCAGACAACATGTCTGTCGTGTGGTACATAAACAAGCAAGGGGGAACCAAATCTTACCCTCTTTCCAGAGAGGCCTTAAGAGTTTGGAAATGGGCGATGGATACTCAGCGCTTTCTGACAGCAACACACATCCCGTGGAAATCCAACATAATAGCAGACAAACTCAGCCAAGCAATTCTGATGCCTCACTAGTGGTCCCTAAATCCAAAAGTTGTGAAAGAAATCTTACATAGATGGGGCCAGCCTTGCTGCGACCTATTCGCCACTCATCTGAACACCAAATGCAACAGCTACTTTGCCCTCATTCCCCATCCAGGGATGTCACCTAGGGATGCTCTTGTCCATGATTGGCCCCCGGGACTTCTTTATGCCTTTCCACCTTTCCTCTCATCCCAAAGGTAATACAGAAAGCAAAACAGTTGAGGAGTTCCTTGATCCTCATTGCTCCTTACTGGCCACGACAAGTTTGGTTTTCCTTCCTGTGGCCCTACCTTTTGGAGGAACCATGGATTCTGGACCCATCTTCAGATCTCCTGATTCATTAATCGGGATAATTCCACCCCACCATCCACACCCTCAAATTGACAGCACGGCTGCTCCAGTTCCATGAATAGCCAGGTGTATTCCCCTATCCCCTTCTGTCAACCACATTCTAACTTCATCCCATAAACCTTCCACTCAGAAACTATACTCCAGCAAATGGAAAAGGTTTTCGATTTGGGTTACGAACCAGGGCTTAGATCCATATATGGCTCCTATAGAATCTGTCCTATCCTTCCTAGCATCAATTTTTCATGAAGGAGCGGCAGCCGCTACAGTTAGCGTTCAGTTGGCTGCCATTTCCAATTTCCATTTTGGCTTTATAGGAAATCCAATCATGCAACACTCCTTGTGTAAAACCTTCTTGAAAGGAGTTCTTCTTCTCAGGCCTCCAATCAAACAGCCATTAGAACCCTGGGACTTATACTTAGTCCTCTCATCTTTGATGTCTGCACCCTTTGAGCTATCCTCTTCATCAGACCTAATGTTGTTGTCGTGGAAAACACTATTCTTAGTAGCCATAACATCTGCTAGGAGAGTCTCAGAACTGCAAGCTCTTACTATTCAACCTCCTTACATTATTTTTCACAAGGATAGAGTCTCACTCAGGAGAAACCATTCCTTTCTTCCCAAGGTATGCTCAGAGCACAATCTGAATACTACTATTGAACTACCTGTGTTTTTCCAAACACTCCAATAAATCTGAGTAGAGACAGTTAGACATTCACAGAATTCTCAGATTTTATTTACTAAAGAATTCAGAAAATCAGATCAATTATTTGTTTCCTTTTCTGACAAGAAGAAGGGCTTGCCTGTTTCTAAGGTTACTCTTTCAAAATGGCCTTCAGATTGCATTTCCTGCGCTTATCAATCAGCTGGCAAACAATTACCCATCAGAGTCAAAGGCCATTGTACTAGAGCTGTATCTACTTCATGTGCCTTTAGATCTAGGCTCCCAATTGATACTATTTGTGCAGCAGCTACTTGGGCAAGACCACAAACTTTTGTCACTCATTACAAATTGGATTTGGCCTTCTGGCACAGGTCTTTCTTTGGGTCCACTGTGCTGAAGAGTCTCTTTGCTTGAGCCACCCGGGATATAGGTGCTAGGGATGCTGTCCCATCCAGCAAGAATTACGGTGAGATAGGACTACATAACATAAAGAAGTTATGTACTTACCATTACATTCCATGTTTGTAGTCCATCTCGCCTACATTCTTGCATTCCTCCCTCCAACCCCCTTCCTTTTTCTGGGGGATCTGGTGGGCTATACTGGTTCTGTCTGATCTGGTTCTCATTTGTAGTCCTCCTGGCATGGATTATATTTCAAAATCCTTTGTATATATGCAGCTCTGATATTTCTTACCTGATACCAGTGGTGGCTGGTGACTTCAAATTAAAGGGGGCTGCAGGAGATAGCTGAATGGGTGGGGCCAACGGGAAGGGGTGTGGCCAACCAGAAAGGGGTGGGGCTATGTTCAAAACCACAACAACTGGAACTTTAATTAAATACCCTGCCATGGGTGCCAAACCGTCATTACAAGAGTCCAATCAAGACAAAATGAAGTGTAGAAGAAAAAAATATTTCAATGCATTGGCTACATGACAGCTTACTTAATATCTAGATGGAAACAAAAAGGTTGTGAGGCATGAACAAATAAATTACTTTTTAAATACATTATTGGAATGCCAGTCAAAATCAAGTATAAAAATACAAGCAGCACTCAACTCAAACCACTTCTCTTTGCACTGCAGTTCTAATTATAATTTATATTCAACTTTATAAAAGTACCAAGTAACATGCTGAAATCAGAAATCTCTGTGATACCACTACTTGTAAAAATGTTTCTTATCCAAAAAAGACCTGCTGCCTGACAACTATCTACTTGTTTCATGGGGAAAACATGATCAAAGTAAAAAATGAACAGCAAACAAGAAACAAGCTCAAGATAAATTGCTTAAAGGATTACTGCAGAGGTTATGGACCACACATGATAGATTGGCATTCTGTTTAGTTTATGGGTAAAGCCTGCAAAGATGACTGCAAGTCTCCAACAAATGTAATGAGCTTCTGAAAATACTGTAATCCTGTCCTTTATTACAAATACTGTCATATGCATTTCAATACCTAAGACTTATACATTATCTAGTTATGTAAATATTATCTGCATGGCAACAACAAAAAGGCTTTCAATGTTGGTAATTCTTTAACAGTATGCTTATTAAAGCTTAGTTGCATCTTACAATCTCAGACAAGCTTACCTGATGGTCATTAAAGCATTGCTACTTAAACACAGAGCAACAGGGCTCTGTGACAGCATGCATTTTCTGAATAAAATGAAGCATAAATCAACAGTATAAAAATATGACAGAAAACCAGAACATTCTGCAAAATCAAGGACAGATGAAAAGCCACTGTCGTACTTTTGTCTAGCTTTGATGGGGAATACTCTGCACACTTACACTACATAACTGCTCCTTGCCTTGCTTGGACACATCCAGAGTCACTACATGAGGGAGAGGGGTGCAACAAGTATGTCACAATTTGAAATGTCTCTGGCTGATGGTGATGGCTCTGACATTCATACCTCAAGAAATCTGGACAAAGCCATACATAGAAGTGGGGCAAAGGCCCAAAAATAAGGACAATTTTTAAACATTGCTCTTATAAACTTAGAAATATAATAGAATAGCAGTAGGTCCTGCATTAGTATGAATTTTCTGAAGGGTATGAAATCTGAAACTCAAATGTCTGTCATTATTTTCTACCTTCAATCTTTAATGATTTGCCAGAAAACCACAAATTTTATGATGAGCAAACCAAAAATAAGAAGCAAAAATCTAATCTTTCTGCAAAAATCTGGACAGTTGAGCGGTATAGTTCAGCTGGGGCTGTCTTTGAGTTTGCTGCCCTTCCCCGCTCACAAAATCATGGTCGAATGGAGCCTCCCCCATGCAGCCATTCCAATGTCCCATTCCTTGGCTATTTCGCCCCATTTACCATAAACATTGTAATGTGCATACTGCTTTACTTCTGCGACAATTTGGATTTCATTTGAATGTTTTATTTTGCATTTTACAGTGCAAGCACTAATATACATCTGCTAAACAAAGCAATGCAGTCTCACAATGAAAATAGACTTAGCATTAAAACTTATCTGCCCTTGAAACTCACATTCATTGAAACAGCGTTGAAACCCACATTCAAAGAAAATACATTTTGCCAGTGGCAGATAAAGATTAACTTAGGGCTGTTTTCAAATCATAGGCCTCTTGCACACAAAACATACATGTGTTCTTTGAGACACCTTCCTGATTGTATTAAATTATATTACTTGTACAATACAGTACAGTTGTTAGAGAGCATTTTAAATTTGTTTTGAACATTTTTCCAGTAAACAATGAAACAAAATGTATGCACCAATAATGACAAAACTGCCCAAATCAGAAAATTTCCATCAAAAAAGTCTACTCAAACATCTACAATCCACCAGTATCAGTAAATATGCACAATCTCTGAAGAATTTAAAGTCATCTAAATAATTCCACATTAAAAAGATCTGTAACTAATGAAGAGGTTGCTGCTAGCAAACAACTTTATATTTCAGTGTTTCATCTACAAATAAAGTGTCTGTTGCCCTTGAGGAATACATTGCCTGTGTTACATTTATAAAAATGAAAAGCTAGTAATATTGCAATAGGGAATGGATGGCAAACTGATTACAGGTTTATAGTTGCTAGGTATCTTTGCCTAAAAGGACTGCAGCATCCACCCCTTTATAACACAGTACAGTATCAGCAATGCATCTATATACTGTGGGAGTAGAACCCACAGCCTTTTGCATCAAAAGCAAGTATACTACCTGTTCTGCTATTAGCAATGCAAGGTGGCTCAGCATAAGCAGCACTAAACTTCTGTTCCCCTGCAGCTCTCAGCTCCTTGTAAAATCTACTCAATACTCAGTTGTATATCTGAACTTTGCAGCACAAGAAATCTGGAAAAAGCCAGAATTTATTGGGAGTGGGGACAAAAGCCCAGAAACTAGGGACACATTTAAAACATTGCTTGTATAATGTTAGAAAGTTGCTAGAATAAAATAATGTGTTATCACCATACATTTCACTGCCAATACTTGAACCCAGGACCCTGTGCAGAGCAGTCAGAGCAACATACCACTATGCCAAATCAGCCATTTTGTGAAAGAGAGGAAGACTGAAACTTAAATGGCTACCATTTATTGAATTAAGTTCTCACCATAGCTGTCAACCTCTTAGCACAAAACACCGGAACAAAGCCAATAATGGGGGAATACAGCCCCAAACATATTCAGCGAATTCAGTTCTCACCATAGCTCTCAACCTGTAAGCACAAAACACCTGGACAAAGCCAGTAATGGGGGAATACAGGCCCCAAATACATTCAGTGAATTCAGTTCTCACCATAG
Organism: Protopterus annectens; assembly: GCF_019279795.1. Taxonomy (NCBI): domain Eukaryota; kingdom Metazoa; phylum Chordata; order Ceratodontiformes; family Protopteridae; genus Protopterus; species Protopterus annectens. The sequence goes on from NC_056745.1 coordinate 280,011,362, forward strand.
CTCTCAACCTTAGCACAAACAACCTGGACAAAGCCAATAATGGGGGAATACAGTATTACAGTCCCACAAATAGGGACAATTTCAAATATCCATCTTATAAACTTAGAAAATTGTTAGAATAAAAGGTTTTGTGTTGCCGTGTACTTTCCGAAGAATATGAAGTCTGAAATTCAAATGCCTTTCATTTTTATTTAACATTTGTTAACCAGGAAAGTCTGACTTGGAATAAAAGCCAATTTTCAGCAGAGGCCCAGGGAGAAACACTCAAGACACATGTCTTTGTAAGATGGGAAGACACCAGAGCACACCCACACAAACACAAACAGAATATTTAGACTCCATACAGAAGGCACCCCAGCCAAGAATCAAATCAGAAAACCTGTAACTATTAGGCAACAATAGTATCACTACACCATTGCACCATCAACTATGTAAAGAAATAAAAATACAGAAACCACAGATTTTATGAGGAACAGAACAAATATGATGCAAAAATTTGCAAACATTTTACAAATGGTGGTGGGTAGGGAATTCAGGCGCTTGGTCCCTGCTCCCAAGGTACAGGGCTCAAACCTGAGGTATTCTCTATCCACCACCATTTTTTTATTTTTATTTTACATTTGCTAACCGGGAAAGTACGACAGGAGACAGGTCCATTTTCAGCAGAGGCTCTGGGAGAAAAGCTCCAAGTACATAGATTAACAACATTTCAAAGATTTAGAATTAACTTACATATCAGGCAGACTAAGATTATAATAAAGTTATAGCAAATTGCACAAATCAATTTAAATATAAACAGCACAAGGTAGGACATTCCATAATACATTCCAAAATAAGTCAAGCTATAGATAGAATCAATATATGTGTTATTAGATTTGTTGGAAATGTTGATACTGCCATCTTAACCAAAGAGTAAAGCATTTTGTTTCATGTAGTCATGATTGGAATGTAGATAGGATGATAAAAAAGCAGTTGTTATTGTACTGTATGGCAGTTAACTACAATCTCAGTTATTTATCCAGGGGTGAGACACCATGTATCCTGAGTTCTCTGTAGCCGCCAGTGTATAGCAACTGGGACATTTTACATGCGCGCACACACACACACACACACACACACACACACCTAAAAGCTCTGTTTGAAGAAGCTAAATCTGTTTCAAACTAATGAAGAAGAAGCTAAATCACACACACCTCAGTTTCAAAAGCTCCGCTTTTCATTTGAAGAAGCTAAATCACACCTCACTTCAGTTTCAAAATAATGAAGAAGAAGCTAAATCTCACACACCTCAGTTTCAAAAGCTCCGGTTTCTGTTTGAAGAAGCTAAATCACACACCTCCGTTTCAGTAATGAAGAAGCTCCAGTTTCCATCTCAATAATGAACAAGCTACCCAGCCACATGTTGCATTCTCCTCCTGCAAGAGCAAGCCAATACCCAACCAGATATTGTATTCTCTTCCTGTGAGAGCAAGCCAATACCCAGGTCCCAGCCTGCAGATGTTGCATTCCAATCCCCTTCAAGTCTGTGCATTTGTAACTGCATAGACTTCTGTGATCTCTGTTGTCTGACTGGTGTTCCCTAATCTGGACTGGTTCACTAGCAGTCCGGATTGATTCCTATGTCTGACGCATGCGCGGGTGGAGTTTTGGGAATAGCATGTGTGGGCGGAGTTGTGCAGTTCCGGGATTGCTTTTGCTTTATTTAATTTTAATTTCTCGCTTTTGTTTTATTTCATTTTAATTTATTTTCTTATTTTAGTTTAATTTTAATTACAACGGGGGGGGGGGGCTGCAGTCCTGCAGTCCAATAGCATGAGCCGCTCCTGCCTGATACGTACTTATTGCTTTCTTGCAAACTAGATCTGGGGAATTGCCGTGAGGCACCATGGGATAGGGGCTAGCCTCGAGCCAGTAAAAGCTCTTGAGCTTTATTATCGGCCGAGTCGGAGCCATTTATCAGCTCTTTATCCATCCAGCAAGAATGTAGGCGAGATGGACTACAAACATGGAACGGTATGGTAAGTACATAACTTCTTTTTTTTCTGTAGCTTGCTGCTTGTTGTAGAAATTGTGTTTGATTATGGCAGAATCAAAACTGGACAGTTTCAAAAAATCTGTCAATTGTGGGCACAAAATCCCCCTTTCAGATGCTCACACTGAGTGTGTGGTATGGCTAGGGCCCTCATCTAGACTCCTCCTGCTCCATCTGTGCTGGCTTCAACCAGTGGGCATTAACAGAGCAGAGGAACAAATTGATTTTAAAAGGCCTGTTACCATCTACTGCATCTTCCTCCGCTTTGCCTTCTACTTCAGGGGCGCAACCCCCTCCAAGAAATAT